>NC_090649.1:227073144-227288144 GCF_040937935.1 Hyperolius riggenbachi
TATTGGACTCCGACTCCTCAGTTTATTGAAACCGACTCCAACTTCAGGTACCCAAAATTACTCCGACTTTGAATACACAGCCCTGGTCAATACCATCTCAAAAACTTTAGAAATGCATTTCTGCTCTTACATGGATGATTATATATATTTTGTAATTCAAAGGAATGTTGTCTTTTACATGGAGTGTAATGTATTTTTCAAACAATCTGACTGGAAACATCCAATACACATGTCTGATACTTTGAAATATATTATCACTCTGATTTATAATTACAGTATCCATGTGGCCAGGAGCCGTGTGATTGGCTCTTTGGATTTAAGCAGCAGTGCAGACACGTCACATGACTACCGAGCTGCTCATTCAACCACAACAAACTGATTCCAGATAACATTCCTACATGGAGTGCTAGTCAAGAATTGCTAATTGTGCACAGCTTTAATGTTAGGAACGCACAATGAGATTTTCTGCCAGAGTGATTATTTCCAACATGTCCGATCTGATTTCTGATCGGGTTTCCATTCACTTCTATGCAAAATCGATTGGAAATCAGAATGGACATGTTGGAAATAATCGAACTTGCAGGAAATCTGCCAGAAAATCTCATTGTGTGTACCTAGTATAAGGAGACTGTCATGAATGGCTTTCATGGGGTGAAATGTGAACCCAATACACTTATAGATTGCCACCCCTGATGTGGCAAAGTAATCAATTCCTCTCTGACAGGAATCAATTCAGAAAGGAATAGAGTCCTACCACACACTGCACATTGATTTTCAATGGATTCCAGCAGGGAAACGTTTGAAAAACGATCGGACTGCCATCAGGCCATCAATTTACCGCAGCTCCTGCCCTGCCCCCAAACGACCTATATTTTTCATCTTGTTCAACTGATACAAAATGAAGTCCATCGATAGGACATTTCAGGGGAATCTAAACTAACTTCATAACAAGCACTCATAAAAAAGTTACATACAAAAATGTACCTTATCAGAAATAGTAACAAGAAAACTGAAGACTTTGTTGCTGTGTGAAAACTACTAGGAAGGGGGGTAGCAACTGCCACTGTCTCCGTGGAGTTTTTCTAGCCTCACACACAAAAAGTGTAAAAACTCCAACAATTTGAGTGTCAAGATTCAGATCACTGAAAACAGCAGTTTGTAATCGTCTTCATGCAAGGCAGCAGCTGACCTTATGTGGTTAATAAAAAAAAAAAAAAAAAGCATGAGAATGCCCATTAAATCTATGTAAGCTAATTAATTATGTTAATCCTTAGCAGATATAACAATGCTCCCTATGTCTTCATGGCTTGATAGTCAACTGTTCCCTGGAATTCTTTGTGATACCTTGGATACAACACGGCTACTAGAACGTTCAGCGCTTTATAGGGTCTGCAGTCGGTAGGTTTTACTCAGGCAGACTGGTGGAGCACAGGGTCACATGGGAAAAGGGAGCAGTTTTGTAATGCTAATTATGAACACAGGACCTTTGGAGGTCTAAAAAGATGCATTCTTTCACTGGCTAAAAGCCGGAAAATAAATGAACTTCAAAGTTCCGTTCAGCTACACATTTCACATAATATGTGATTTCAGCGTATCGAAGGAAGGGATCACACTTGTGTCTGTGGGAACCACAGACTATTCCCTACAAGTGTTTCCTTTTTTAGGCATGCATTTTTTCACAGTGGTCAGTGATTTCAATGATAAAACGCATAAGTTGTGCGGAAAAGTAGTGCAGGTTGTTTTTTAATGCTATGCAGATTTGTAGATGTCCCCCGAAAACGCAGCTGCACCATAGACACACAATACATGAGTTTTTGCTGCGTGGCAAAATACTGAAATTTTACACAAGTGCAACCCCTGCCTAATAGCTTTAAATTTCCTTCTATCGATGAAAACAAGGATTGAAAAGTAGGCCTCATTTTCCACAGACCAATTTGCAAAAACAGGAGTCTAGAGTTAGCAATCAGCTTTCCTGGTTTCACATCTTGCTATGGTATTTCCAGTATATGTGTGATGGCCCATTCCCACTATACAATGCAGGCACAAACGCAATTTCATGCATGCATTCCCCGATGCATAGCATGCAAATTACAGTGCATTGAAGCGCAGACACTGGGGCCTCCACACAAGAGAACCCGATGGGAAAACGAATGTTGAGCAATATAAAGTTGTTCCTGGACACTGTATTGCTTCAGCTGTCCTGCATAGAACCTCAACCCTCCATAGCTCTGTGAGGGTTAAGCTACGTACCCACGTTGTGATTTTCCTGACTACCGATGGTTTTTTGAACGCCGAGCGGCTGCTTCTGCAATATCGCAACGTGGGTACAGTCACACGACCATGCGAACGCCGCTTCACAATAACGTCCGTCACGGTGAATCGAATCGCTAAGATCCCCGATGGCGCCCATGCAAAGTACAACGATCGCTTGAAGTCTGGTTCACGCCAGACGTGTAGCATCACATGACATCGTGCTTACCCACCGGCAGGAAGGATACAAACTCACAATAAGTCACTGGTACGGAACCACAAATCTGGCCAAATCAGCAGGATCAGATCACTGCAATCCTAAATTTGACAACCAGGTGGCACTATTAAAATAACAACAATTTTTACTATATGTTACTAGCAGGCACCACAGGTTGTATAATTGTACTACAAATACTAACCGAACAGCCTGCTACCTCCACTCCTATCTGAGCTCCTTCCATTCAACTCCAAGTGCTTTTTAGAATCACTGAGTATTCTCACACCTCTTCAGCAAAAGAATTCATTTTTCTTGCCATGCATCAAAAAACACTTCTCCAATGTTTTCACTCAACTTGCAGAAGATTGTAAAAAGCTATGCCAGAAATAACAGCTTTATTAGCTTCTCCTTATTTCAGCAATCCCAAAAGCTCAACTAGTGTTATCCTGTCTCACTGACTCTAGTGGTGCAATCTTGGGTAAGGATGGGCTCACACTTGTCAAGTTCATGAAATGCAAACCGCCATTTACCCAATATTAATCAATGGCTGGTTTACATTGCATGCAATTTTCCATTTGTGTTGTATGCTTTAAAAGAAAATCTGGATAGGTATGTTAATTCTATTTTTCTGCATTAGCTGTGGTGTAAAAATATGAACATTTTTCCGTGTACAAACTCACTATGAAAAAAAAAAAAAAGTAAAACTGTATGTGGGTGTTTTCCACGCATGCAAGTGTGAACCCTGCTTAAAGGTTTACTTTAATGAGGGAGAATTTAAAGGGAACCTGAAGCGAGAGGTATATCTCGCGAGAGGCTACCATATGTATTTGTTTTAAGCAATACCAGTTACTTGGCTATCCTACCTGTAATACTTTTAGCCTTAGCCCTGAACAAACATGCAGCAGACCTGACGTTTCTGACATTATTGTCAGACCTGACAAGATTAGCTGCATGCTTGTTTCTGGTGTTATTCAGACATTACTGCAGCCAAATAGATCAGCAGAGCTTCCAGGCAACTGGTAAGGAAATAAACATGGCAGCCTCCATATACGTCTCACTTCAGTTGTCCTTTAACTGGCTGTCAGTGCAGACACTGCTCCTGCCAGACACTTCCAAGGCTGTGTTATGGATGAGGCCTGACATTCATAATGTACATTTCCATTAACTTATCCAAGGCTAAGTAACCTTCCAATCTTCTCCAATCAATATGCAAGGAAAGAGCTGTGGAAGTCATGTAGCTGGGTACAGGATAAATAGCCTCTAAGTTTAATGCACTTCTGAATGGTCACATTTTTTTGCGTATGTCCCATGGAAGTGTGACACTTCAGTGGGGGTTTGCATATATGTACATGTAGGATTGCTGGCCAGCACTGAACAAACGGACAGACATTCCACATGGTGCTGCGTCATGCCATTCCAAGACTGCGGGGACAGAACTAAATTCCTACAGCTGACATTAGCTGCTTTATACTGCTCAACAGCTGAGGACTGGGGCTTTGTCACAATGCATGAGAAAAGAAAAGGATGCCAGAATGGGATGGCAATACACTGTATTTAAAGCACATCTCTAACTACAAATCTAAAAATACTTTCTGATAGCTTAGTTAGCTATGAGCACTCATGTGTCATCTTTTTGTGGGATGAGATGCTTCTGTAGCAAAAAAATCTGGTTTCAAAATTTGTTCATGGGGCATACAGCTAAAGAGCTCAGTGTGATAACAGGTGACTATGTAGGTGGGGCTGCTGCTTGCATTATCATACTATAAAGTGCAAAGGGAAGGGATGCAGACTACACTCAATGAGACTGCAGCCGAGAGATATGGATGTTTGTGCTTCTGGAAGGCATAGGAGCTTCTGACCAAGTACTTCAGCAGTGACTTTCATGAAATCAGCTTATCAAGGAGCAGGGCCTTGCTGTGACTTTAGTGCTATATGGTGTTATGTATGTGGACTGCTTCTCTCACAACACCTGCCTGCCAAGTGTGCATTCTACCTAGTGTTACTCTATGTAAGCTCTGAAAGGCCGCACGTCTGAGGAGGGCCACAGTCAGAGTTTATACATTGTCACAGAGGCACCAGGGAATAGAGAAGGCTGCGCACCCACTACACTATGGAAAATAACCTCTCTCCCCACTGACATCACTTGATAAGGTCCTCCCATATGTCCCTTGTGAGTAAACAGACTTTAAAGCCCTAGTTCAGACACAGATGTTTATATGTATTCAATGGAACTATGACATGAGCATTCAACCTTTTTTTGTTTGTTTTTGTGTGTGTGTGTGTGTGGGGGGGGGGGGGGGGGGGGGGGGGGTTTGCGCTGAACTGCCCTTATATTTATACAGTATTGTAACGATCGGTGTAACACAGAGAGGGTCTGATTACCGGTGAACTGCAGTCTCACCAGGAATACAGAATATACCCGATTATTGGTGATCTGCAGTATCACCGATAATCAGATATATCTACTAACCTCTGGACACCAGGGAGAACAAGTGAGTGTTTAGATGCAACAGTATACTTTGAGTACTTCTCCAGAAGTATGTTCCCTCTATGGCCTAGACTCTTCAGGAGGGAGGAGCCAGGCTGAAAGTAGGAAGGTCAGAGCGTGAGTGACACCCGAGAGGAAGGGTGTCACTAACAGGTCTGGGAACTGCCTCTAACAGTAAGGCCAGTTCTCGAGGTCGGCTAGCCGGGTCGTTCACACACAGACAGATAAGGTACAGAATCAGGATGCAAATACAGAGTCCAGGAACGAGCAGAGTTTGGCAACAGGATATCAGAAATAGCAAGGTACAAGATCAGAGTTCAGAGGAATAGTCAGGCAGGCAGAAGGTCATAACAAATAATACAATGCAATGTTCCTAATGCTAAGGTGTGAACGCCTTGATGTCAACACCTTTGGAAACTATGCTAGAACACAGATATAGACAAGGTCTGAGTGCTACCACGTAGTGATCGCAACGCCAGACAACCAGAGAATGCCCAGCACCCAGTATATATAGTAAGGTGCTTTCCAGCGCCTCCCTTAAGTGCTGGACCAATGGCGAGTAGTGAAAATGTCAGCTGACCAGCCTGGTCAGCTGACCCTTCTCTGGCTGTCATATAAGCTCTGCCTCTCAGCGCGCGCGCGCGCGTCCTTCTGAATCTGTGTGGACTAGCAGACCCAGCCACACCAGACATGTCTTGCAATGTAACCCTTGATTCAAGCGCGGCGGGGACCGCCACCCCGCTCTCTAAGCGAGCGGCGGTTCCCCGCGTCCGGCCGCACTGTCAGCTGCTCTGCCATGCGTGCAATCTGTCGCCTCCAACGCGGACTCCACCGCTCTGTCCATGCGGCATGCGGCGGTTTCTCCGCGTTGTGCCGCCATGTTAGACGCGGAAACAGCCGCCTCACTCTGAGCCCTTGCGGCGGCTTTTCCGCGTTTCCTCACAAGTATCATTTTGTTATAGTAAACTAAATGTCCATGCCCCGGGCAAATGCTATTATAACTAAATGGGAGTAGCGCCCGATACTGTTAACCCGGATATAATAAAACTTATTTTATAATTAGCCTGTTTTTTGGCCCCTGTGGTATTCTGTATCCGGCTATAGTGGAAAGTGGTTGGGCGCATACGTCATACATCATTCAGAGACCCATGGGCCGTTGTTGGTGGGGGGCGGGGTGGCAGTTATTTGTAGCCTGCTCGCTATCTGCACATAACTCTGGGCACTGGACAGTGCATAGGCTAAAGACCACAAGCTGCACCAACTGGTGAGACCTTCCTGTGTAAGCTGCTGCCTGATTACTAAGGGACTTGCCCATCATCTGTGACTTGCTTGTGCATGGCTGCAATGCTACAGTATGTCCAGGCTGCACAGAAATTTTGACAGTGGGGCACACTATCAGCAGTACTGTACCTGCATTAACTGGTGAGACCTATGTTTCCTGTACAAGCTGTTACATGATTATTGCATGCAAATCCCTGCATATTTGAGCACTGTGCATTTGATCTAGCTTAGGCGCTGTCTGTGCTTCCTTGCTGAAGCATTGAAAAGAAAAAAATGACTTCCAATTATTGACTGAATTAAGATACAGTACTATGATACAGTACTATGTATCATACATAGTACTAGTACTATTAAGATACAGTACTATGGTATACTTAATGTGCTTGAGTATGACCATTTCTGATATAGTAAACTACTTGGCCCAGACCCTTGGAGTTTACAATAATGGGTTTCTACTGTATGTGTGTATATGCATTTTTCTTATTTCTTTTTTTTAACGCATGGGAAGAAGGAAGCACAGGTAGAAAAAAAAATGCCCATTAGCTATATTACCATAAGTGTATATCTGTTTAACTTTATATACATTCACATAGGCAGCTATGACACAGTAGAATTGAGAGGACAGATAAAACAGGAAATTAAAAAGACTGTCAGACAATGCATTTCCATATACAATGACACTTTTGAAGATCCTAGGAAGTCTCATGCAATTGATGAACAGTAAAGATTTTTAGCTGATTAGATCATCTGCTCATAATGTCAGCAGTGCCTGAAACTACATGGTGATGTCATACTATAGGGACTTCTTGCTGGAAAAAAAAGAACACTGCTGAAAATCTATATAGGCTAATGTGTTTCACAGACATGTCATTCCTCTATTTTCTTGCCAGGTGCACCATTACTATAAATTCCTCTATGCTAAGAGCAAAGGTGTCTTGCAAGGCTGCAGTATTAATACAGGCCAAGGGACCAACAAGTGGTCTAGTTACAGAACCTTTCCATACACTCAGCAGTTTAATATGTTATGACTTAGTTGGCCTGATTTTTATGCTCTTTATACTTTAGCCCCTACAAAGATGGATATGGCATTTCAGGCGCTAGGCACAATACTGGGTTTATTCAGTAGAAGCAATATGTTTCATGCAGTGCCATACCCTCAGCAGCCAATGAGAATTCATCTTGTACTAGATTGATTCAGTAAATGAGATGCTAGGAGATTACTGATTGCACCTTCTACTTAGCACTCAGATCTTGCACTGCCTGTCAACTAAAAATTAGAGATGTAGCGAACTGTTCGCCGGCGAACGGTTCCAGGCGAACTTTGGGGGTTTGCGTTCGCCTGCACCAAGCGAACTTTTGCGGAAGTTCGATTCACCCCATAATGCTCTATTGAGCAAAACTTTGACCCTCTACATCACTGTCAGCAGGCACATTATTGCCAAACACACTGCTGGAGGCCCACCCCCCCTCCCTCCTCCAAGCAAGGTCCTTATGCCATTTCACTCACTTGTCTGCCTACACTAGTTAGTTAAGGGACAGCTGCTTCCCTCCACTTCCCTCCTCCCACCCTTCTACCTATTCCCTCCTCCCTCCTACCGGAGGGAGGAGGGTCTCATCTGCCAGGGAATTATACTATTTCAAAAACCAGTTTACATACCATAGCTGGGAATCAAACCCAGGTCTCACTGTGTGGTGGGCAAGCACCCTAACCTCTGTACCACAACAGTACTAATTGAAGCTGGCCTAGCATTTACTATTTATGCTCAATGCAATAGAAACATTAGGTTGCTTAAAGGGAACCTTAACTGAGAGTGATATGGATGTTTCCTGTAAACAATACCAGCTGATCTCTGTGACTGCAATAGTGGCTGAATCACACCCTGAAACAAGCATGCAGCTAATCCAGTCTGACTTCAGTCAGAGCACCTGATCTGCATGCTTGTTCAGGGGCTGTGGCTAAAAGTATTAGAGACACAGGATCAGCAGGCGATTCAGGCAACTGGTATTATTTTAAAAGAAAAAATCCATATCCTTCTCCGTTTAGGTTCCCTTTAAGGATTTGTAGCATCAAAGCCAACTCACAGTGGCTGGGAATCGAACCCGAGTCTCATGTGTGGTGGGCAAGCACCCTAACCGCTGTACCACAACAGTAGGGAGGAGGGAGGGCCTCCAGGTATTAGAGCCCTTGAAACATGTTTTCTATCATTTTTCCAGCCAATAGAATTTTTTCAAATTTTCAAAGTCCGCCTCCCCATTGAAGTCTATTGTGGTTCGCGAACTTTTTCGCGAACCGAACCTTTCGCGGAGGTTCGCGAACCGAAAATCGGAGGTTCGCGACATCTCTACTAAAAATATAATTACCATTAGAGGAGACACACCACTATGGTGAACAATAAACACGTCAATAAATAAATCCATTCCAGCACAAATCTATGACCTCAGAAGTAATGTTATTACGGTTATGCTGTTGGTAAATACATGTGATAGACATTGAACTCCATCTACACTAATTATATATATTTTACTCCCTGCCTCTTTCTTTCCCCACTAATGGTAACCACTAATAACCCAATCTTTTTTCATCCAATCTTACTATTTTTATGTAATATACAGGAACTGCCTAAATTATCCCTTCAATGTATTCACTAAAATGTACCCTTATACTACAAACATTTGGTGAAATTGAATGAAAAAGATTGGATCATTAGTGGCCAACTTAACATTAAGAAAGACCTCCCTCCACTAAACTATCCCATCATACTCCCGCAGACCCATGATGTTCCACCAGGGAGAAGGACTATTGTGCCCCGGCAGTGGTATGACCTTCTGCTGTCACACCTTAGAGGGGATGTGACATCTGTGTTACTCTCCCCTACTGCTGACCACAGAAGTTTTGAATCAGGATGATAGCATTTATTGGCTAACGTAGAAGAAAAGGAGTAAGCTTTTGGCTATGAAGCCTTCCTCAGACTTAATTCCTATATACTGAAATCATTTAGAGTACACAGCTTATATACAGTGGACATTAGAAGCAGTTAAATTGTTCTGCAAACATAAATAAATGTCATTGGATGCCTTAATTACAACATCAGGAGGGTCTCACAGTGATTCTAGCTAATATATGAACAAAGTGTGGTATGGCTGTTGCTTCCACTGACATCTCCCAACTCAAGTCTATAAATGTGGAAGAGGACCAGCTATAGCATATGGCGGTGAAGACATGGTGATGTTAGTTTGGTGCAAGTGTCTCTGGGATATAAAGAGTAAGGTTGCTTGTAGGATTGTGTCTGTCTGGAAGGTTGGGGTTACATGACTTTGGAAGCACAGACCCCCATAGGTGAGTATGGAATAGTTTAAAATTGTATTACATATAGGGACACATTGCAGTGTTCTCCCCAGAATTTTTTTCCAGTCGGGTGGCATGAAAAGGTAGCTGGATGGCATGAAAAAGTAGCTTGGTGGGGTGAGGTAAGAGAATGCAGGGCCAGCGCTTCTGTGTGCAACTCTGCTTACAGCATAGGAAGAGGTGAGCTGATAACAGCCGTGTGCTCACTAAAACTAGCCGGGTGGAGCACCTGGCTAAAAGAGCCTGGGGAGAACACTGCATTGGGGAAGAAAGTTGCAGGAGGGTTTAGCTATTAAAAAAAACAAAAACTTTACTACTAACCGTACAATTACACGTAACTTTGAAAACAAAATTTCACTAACAAGCTGTATTGGAGCATAACCCTACTCCCCCCAACCCCCTCATACAGAGGGGGCTGCCTGATACAGTAAAGACTGCTTACAGAGAAGGGCACATCAGGCAACCTAAACTGAGGAGGCTATTACTGTGGGCACATCTGGCAATCTATGCTGGAGGGGGGTCTAATACTAGGTACCTATGGGCAGGGGGTAATACTGGGGGAACATCTGGCTACTTATAAAGAGAAGGGAACCTACCCAATACTGGGGGCATATCTCCTACCTATACTGGGAAGGGCACAATTCAGGATGCACACTTAAAATCTATGGTGCTGGAGAACCTTGGCCAGCCCTGACCACACCCATTTTAAGACCACTCCCTCTGCATAGTAAAATTATTATATTAACTTTACCCACTAAGCTTTTTTTTTAGCATTAAAAATATTTTAATATGTTCCCAGTTCAAAGTGAAAATGTACACACTGTAGCAAAAACCCAATTTTATTTTAGGATCAAATATCAGAATAAATTGTGACAGGAACAAAATGTAAGCCAAGTAAAATGTGGCGTTTTTATCTACAGCAGCTTTTTTATTTTTCTACACATTCTCACATGAAAGTGTGTAGAAATAAAAAAACTAAATTACACACACACACACACACACACACACACACACACACACACACACACACACACACACACACACACACACACACACACACACACACACACACACACACACACACACACACACACACACACACACACACACACACACTGATTAAATAGTGACATGGTTAAGATGTCAAACCTGCTCTGGTCCACAAGGAGGAAACAAGGTCTATATGCAAAGTGGCTTAAAGAGACTCCGTAACAAAAATTGCATCCTGTTTTTTATCATCCTACAAGTTCCAAAAGCTATTCTAATGTGTTCTTGCTTACTGCAGCACTTTCTGCTATCTCAGTCTCTGTAATAAATCAATGTATCTTTCCCCTGTCAGACTTGTCGGCCTGTGTCTGGAAGGCTGCCAAGTTCTTCAGTGTTGTGGTTCTGCTATGAACTCCCCCTTTCAGGCCCCTCTCTGCACACTGCCTGTGTGATATTTAGATTAGTGCAGCTTCTCTCTGCTCTCTTATCTTTTACAAGCTGGATAACCACTTCCCGACCGCCGTATGTACAATTGGCGGCCGGGAAGTGCACCCCGCAAGGACCGCCGTATAGACAAATGGCGGCGGTCCTTGTAGGGGCATGGGCGGAGCGATCGCGTCATCCGTGACGCGATCCTCCGCCTCCGCCTGGCGCCGCTCACACGCCGCAACATCCCGCCGGCCATACTGAAGCGCCGGCGGGATGTTAACCCGACGATCGCCGCATACAAAGTGTATAAAACACTTTGTAATGTTTACAAAGTGTATTATACAGGCTGCCTCCTGCCCTGGTGGTCCCAGTGTCCGAGGGACCACCAGGGCAGGCTGCAGCCACCCTAGTCTGCACCAAGCACACTGATTTCCCCCCCCCCGCCCCAGATCGCCCACAGCACCCATCAGACCCCCCCCTGTCCACCCCCCTGACCCATGTTTGCACCCAATCACCCCCCTAATCACCCATCAATCACTCCCTGTCACCAACTGTCAACGCAATTTTTTTTTATCCCCCCCCCCTGCCCCCTGCTCCCTCCTGATCACCCCCCCACCCCTCAGATTCTCCCCAGACCCCCCCTTCCCCCCAGACCCCCCCCCATGTACTGTATGTATCTATCCCCCCTGATCACCTGTCAATCACCTGTCAATCACCTGTCAATCACCCGTCAATCACCCCCTGTCACTGCCACCCATCAATCAGCCCCTAACCTGCCCCTTGCGGGCAATCTGATCACCCCCCCACACCAATAGATCGCCCGCAGATCCGACATCAGATCACCTCCCAAATCCATTGTTTACATCTATTCTCTCCTCTAAACACCCACTAATTACCCATCAATCACCCCCTATCACCACCTGTCACTTTTACCTATCAGATCAGACCCTAATCTGCCCCTTGCGGGCACCCAATCACCCGCCCACACGCTCAGATTGCCCTCTGACCCCCCCTTATCAATTCGCCAGTGCATTAATTACATCTGTTCTTCCCTGTAATAACCCACTGATCACCTGTCAATCACCTGCCAATCACCAATCACCCCCTGTCACCCCCTGTCACTGCCACCCATCAATCAGCCCCTAACCTGCCCCTTGCGGGCAATCTGATCACCCACCCACACCAATAGATCGCCCGCAAACCCGCCGTCAGATTACCTCCCAAATGTATTGTTTACATGTTATCTTCTCTAAACACCCACTAATTACCCATCAATCACCTATCAATCACCCCCTATCACCACCTGTCACTGTTACCTATCAGATCAGACCCTAATCTGCCCCTTGCGGGCACCCAATCACCCGCCCACACGCTCAGATTGCCCTCAGACCCCCCCCCCCCCCCCCTTATCAATTCGCCAGTGCATTAATTACATCTGTCCTTCCCTGTAATAACCCACTGATCACCTGTCAATCACCTGCCAATCACCTATTACCCATCAATCACCCCCTGTCACTGCCACCCAACAATCAGCCCCTAACCTGCCCCTTGCGGGCAATCTGATCACCCACCCACACCAATAGATCGCCCGCAGATCCGACATCAGATCACCACCCAAGCGCAGCGTTTACATCTATTCTCTCCTCTAAACACCCACTAATTACCCATCAATCACCCCCTATCACCACCTGTCACTGTTACCCATCAGATTAGACCCTAATCTGCCCCTTGCGGGCACCCAATCACCCGCCTACACGCTCAGATTGCCCTCAGACCCCCCCTTATCAATTCGCCAGTGCAATATTTACATCTGTTCTCCCCTGTAATAACCCACTGATTACCTGTCAATCACCTATCAATCACCCATCAATCACCCCTTGTCACTGCCACCCATCAATCACCCCCTGTCACTGCCACCCATCAATCACCCACTGTCACTGCCACCCATCAATCAGCCCCTAACCTGCCCCTTGCGGGCAATCTGATCACCCACCCACACCAATAGATCGCCCGCAGATCCGACGTCCGATCACCTCCCAAGTGCAGTGTTCACATCTGTTCTCTACCCTAAACACCCACTAATTACCCATCAATCACCCCCTGTCACTGCTACCTATCAGATTAGACCCCTATCTGCCCCTAGGGCACTCAATCACCCGCCCACACCCTCAGAATGCCCTCAGACCCCAGCCCTGATCACCTCGCCAGTGCATTGCTTGCATCTATTCCCCCTCTCTAATCACACCTTGAGACACCCATCAATCACCACCTGTCACCCCCTAGCACACCTACCCATCAGATCAGGCCCTAATTTGCCCCGTGTGGGCTCCTGATCACTCGGCCAAACCCTCAGATCCCCCTCAGACCCCCTTCCGTTCACCTCCCCAGTGCATTGATTGCATCTATTTTCCCCTCTAACCACCCCCTGAGACACCCATCAATCACCTCCTGTCACCCCCCTAGCACTCCTATCCATCAGATCAGGCCCAATACAACCTGTCATCTAAAAGGCCTCCCTGCTTATGACCGGTTCCACAAAATTCGCCCCCTCATAGACCACCTGTCATCAAAATTTGCAGATGCTTATACCCCTGAACAGTCATTTTGAGACATTTGGTTTCCAGACTACTCACGGTTTTGGGCCCGTAAAATGCCAGGGCGGTATAGGAACCCCGCAAGTGACCCCATTTTAGAAAAAAAGACACCCCAAGGTATTCTGTTAGGTGTATGACAAGTTCATAGAAGATTTTATTTTTTGTCAAAAGTTAGCGGAAATTGATTTTTATTGGTTTTTTTTCACAAAGTGTCATTTTCCACTAACTTGTGACAAAAAATAAAATCTTCTATGAACTCGCCATACACCTAACGGAATACCTTGGGGTGTCTTCTTTCTAAAATGGGGTCACTTGTGGGGTTCCTATACTGCCCTGGCATTTTAGGGGCCCTAAACCGCGAGGAGTAGTCTAGAAAACAAATGCCTCAAAATGACCTGTGAATAGGAATTTGGGCCCCTTAGCGCACCTAGGCTGCAAAAAAGTGTCACACATGTGGTACCGCCGTACTCAGGAAAAGTAGTATAATGTGTTTTGGGGTGTATTTTTACACATACCCATGCTGGGTGGGAGAAATTTCTATGTAAATGGACAATTGTGTGTAAAAAAATCAAACAATTGTCATTTACAGAGATATTTCTCCCACTTAGCATGGGTATGTGTAAAAATACACCCCAAAACACATTATACTACTTCTCCTGAGTACGGCGGTACCACATGTGTGGCACTTTTTTACACCCTAAGTACGCTAAGGGGCCCAAAGTCCAATGAGTACCTTTAGGATTTCACAGGTCATTTTGCGACATTTGGTTTCAAGACTACTCCTCACGGTTTAGGGCCCCTAAAATGCCAGGGCAGTATAGGAACCCCACAAATGACCCCATTCTAGAAAGAAGACACCCAAAGGTATTCCGTTAGGAGTATGGTGAGTTCATAGAAGATTTTATTTTTTGTAACAAGTTAGCGGAAAATGACACTTTGTGAAAAAAAACAATTAAAATCAATTTCCGCTAACTTGTGACAAAAAAATAAAATCTTCTATGAACTCACCATACTCCTAACGGAATACCTTGGGGTGTCTTCTTTCTAAAATGGGGTCATTAGTGGGGTTCCTATACTGCCCTGGCATTTTAGGGGCCCTAAACCGTGAGGAGTAGTCTTGAAACAAAAATGACCTGTGAAATCCTAAAGGTACTCATTGGACTTTGGGCCCCTTAGCGCAGTTAGGGTGCAAAAAAGTGCCACGCATGTGGTATTGCCGTACTCAGGAGAAGTAGTACAATGTGTTTTGAGGTGTATTTTTACACATACCCATGCTGGGTGGGAGAAATGCCTCTGTAAATGACAATCTTTTGATTTTTTTTACACACAATTGTCCATTTACAGAGTTATTTCTCCCACCCAGCATGGGTATGTGTAAAAATACACCCCAAAACACATTGTACTACTTCTCCCGAGTACGGCGATACCACATGTGTGGCACTTTTTTGCACCCTAACTGCGCTAAAGGGCCCAAAGTCCAATGAGTACCTTTAGGATTTCACAGGTCATTTTGCGGAATTTGATTTCCAGACTACTCCTCACGGTTTAGGGCCCCTAAAATGCCAGGGCAGTATAGGAACCCCACAAATGACCCCATTTTAGAAAGAAGACACCCCAAGGTATTCCGTTAGGAGTATGGTGAGTTCATAGAAGATTTTATTTTTTGTCACAAGTTAGTGGAAAATGACACTTTGTGAAAAAAACAATAAAAATCAATTTTCCGCTAACTTTTGACAAAAAATAAATTCTTCTATGAACTCACCATACTCCTAACGGAATACCTTGGGTGTCTTCTTTCTAAAATGGGGTCATTTGTGGGGTTCCTATACTGCCCTGGCATTTTAGGGGCCCTAAACCGTGAGGAGTAGTCTGGAAATCAAATTCCGCAAAATGACCTGTGAAATCCTAAAGGTACTCATTGGACTTTGGGCCCTTTAGCGCAGTTAGGGTGCAAAAAAGTGCCACACATGTGGTATCGCCGTACTCGGGAGAAGTAGTATAATGTGTTTTGAGGTGTATTTTTACACATACCCATGCTGGGTGGGAGAAATAACTCTGTAAATGGACAATTGTGTGTAAAAAAAATTAAAAAATTGTCATTTACAGAGATATTTCTCCCACCCAGCATGGGTATGTGTAAAAACACACCCCAAAACACATTATACTACTTCTCCTGAGTACGGCAATACCACATGTGTGGCACTTTTTTGCAGCCTAACTGCGCTAAAGGGGTCCAAAGTCCAATGAGCACCTTTAGGCTTTACAGGGGTGCTTACAATTTAGCACCCCCCAAAATGTCAGGACAGTAAACACACCCCACAAATGACCCCATTTTGGAAAGTAGACCCTTCAAGGTATTCAGAGAGGGGCATGGTGAGTCCGTGGCAGATTTCATTTTTTTTTGTCGCAAGTTAGAAGAAATGGAAACTTTTTTTTTTTTTTTTTCTTGTCACAAAGTGTCATTTTCCGCTTACTTGTGACAAAAAATAATATCTTCTATGAACTCACCATGCCTCTCAGTGAATACTTTGGGATGTCTTCTTTCCAAAATGGGGTCATTTGGGGGGTATTTATACTATCCTGGAATTCTAGCCCCTCATAAAACATGACAGGGGGTCAGAAAAGTCATAGATGCTTGAAAATGGGAAAATTCACTTTTTGCACCATAGTTTGTAAACGCTATAACTTTTACCCAAACCAATAAATATACGCTGAATGGGCTTTTTTTTATCAAAAACATGTTTGTCCACATTTTTCGCGCTGCATGTATACAGAAATTTTACTTTATTTGAAAACTGTCAGCACAGAAAGTTAAAAAAATCATTTTTTTGCCAAAATTCATGTCTTTTTTGCTGAATATAATAAAAAGTAAAAATCGCAGGAGCAATCAAATAGCACCAAAAGAAAGCTTTATTAGTGACAAGAAAAGGAGCCAAAATTAATTTAGGTGGTAGGTTGTATGAGCGAGCAATAAACCGTGAAAGCTGCAGTGGTCTGAATGGAAAAAAAGTGGCCGGTCCTTAAGGGGTAGAAAGCCCTAGGTCCTTAAGTGGATAAATCGTCCTCTGAGCTGGCTGGGCTTTCACATACTGAGGAAATTCAGACAAGGGCAAAGCTGTTTGCAGGAAGAAAAGAGCAGCCTGAAACTTCAGTGCATGAGAGCAGAAGGGGGAAAGAAACACACAAATGATCTCTTGAGATTCAAAAGGAATGCTGTATACAGCCTGCTTGTGTATGGATGTATTTTGTATGTGTGGACATACTGTACATCAACCTACTTCCTGTTTTGGTGGCCATTTTGTTTGTTTATAAACAAACTTTTTAAAACTGTTTTTAACCACTTTTAATGCGGCGAGGAGCGGCGAAATTGTGACAGAGGGTAATAGGCGATGTCCCCTAACGCACTAGTATGTTTACTTTTGTGCGATTTTAACAATACAGATTCTCTTTAATATCAGTCAGGTATTGATTGTTTATGTCATCGATCATACACTTAATGGTGAATGATATATTATGTATTGCTGGAGAAAATCTAATAAATAACAAAGGAAAATATTTGAAAACAGCACTGTCACAATTTGTCACTTGCTTTCACGGGGAAGAAACAATGAATTTATGTCCTTCAGCAACTCAAAGCCCTTGACCTCCCCTAACCTCACTGCTCACACACAATATGTAACATGTACAGGCTACAGGGACACTATCCACCAACAGTTCTGGATGTATGTCTAGCTTAGGGGCATAGAAATTATTTGCATAGTCACCAGTGATGAATCACGGGACATCTTTCTTGCTCACTTGAAGCTAAATTATTGCAAATACTGTCTGTCTTAGGAAAATGAATTTATATTTAGGTTGTATTAATACGATAATTCTGATGCGTCTTTGAACCCCCCATACTCCCCTAGTGGTTCTGGGTACTTTGAGAACACTCAAGTGAGATCCGCTTCTGAATAAGATGCCTCCAAAGTGTGGGGAAAAGGATGAAAGTACACAAGCAAGGGACTGCACCTTGTTGTCTTGACTGACAGCATGGACTAGCTGAGGAGTTACAACATCATATCCATAACAGAAGAAACCAAAGTACTGGAAATGGTGGTGTGGATCACTGCAAGGGAGGAGCTGGGAACTCCAACTAGTCATCTCATGCTTCATTTAAGATGTCCTGTAAATATTAATGTTTCTTCTGGAGCCGGGTTTGCTTTAATTCAAAATAGACATAGCCTTTGTAATGGCGAAATCTGTACTGGACTGTTAACTCAAGCACGTAGATTTCACCGTCTAAATCACAAGTTAATGGAAGCCAATGGCTAATTCATTCCATTGACGTCTACTAAAATTCATGAATCAGTTTTGTCAGGAACTGATGGTTTACATACAGTCACATTTCAGCATAATATCAACTGGAGACATCAACACTTTGTGATGACCATTAAAAAGAAACTGGAAGGACCCTTTTGTAATATATAATTTGCTGTCATCCATAACTGAAGGGACAACTGATATGCAAGGTAATGTCCGTGTTTCCCTATGGCTCAGTTCACATAATATGCATTTTAACGGAAAGATTTTTCACAATGCACTGCTATGGAAAGCTAAAACGCATCAGTGTTTCAACATATTTTGTAAAAGAGGCCTACACTATGGTAATGAGGGCAATTCAGAATAGATTTTTAGATTTAGGCTTATAAAATACATTCAAGATTCCAAAATAGAATGGATCCAGACGTTCTGCTATTTTAAAGCAGTGATAAAGGCATGATTTTGTAAAGATGACTGTAGTGTATGAGTCAGGATCTGATCTGTAACTTGAGTCAATGTTGGATCCCATTCAGCCCTATACTTTTGTCAGTCTCATCACTAATGGAGATGCTCTCATACTGATCTGGCTTCTGCATCTTGCCATCATCAGTTTCGGTTTTGCACACAAAAAACACAAGTACAATTGCAGTCTTAAAACAAAATGATTAAATAACTAAAAAAAAAATATTAAAGGTCATGGCACATTTAAAATACAAACATTATTTCTCATTAGCAACACCTACCACATATTTCAGCACTTTGGCCAACACTCGAGCTATATGATGACAGCACGCTGTTACCGAAGATATACAGCAACCTCTATATCTGGCAGGCAGCAGAGGTTAATGGGTGCTTGTTAGCTCTGAATTGCAGATTTTACAGGAACAATAACAAGCTCTACCTGCAAATAGCCTTGTGATTTGTGGGTCTGTACACACAGAAGCCTAGGAACAGGGTGTGGTATGTCTGAGAGGGCATTGTTCCATGTGACTTCACACACACCAACAATGAGTTTCAAGACCAATATATATGCCAACAATCATTAGAGTTAGTGAACCGTTCTTGATACAACACTCATATTTAATTCAATAAAAGTAGAAGTTCATTGTGTCTATGGAAATGTCAAGGATAACTGCTCATACCAGTAAGTAGATCACAGCCTGAGAGTAATCTTCCTAAGGGCCCTTTTCCACTATGAAATGCGATCGCGATTGCGATCGCGATCGCAATCGCGTTTCAATTTCCACCATGCGATTGCGATTGCGATTGAGCTACTATACTCATTATAGTCCAGCTCAATCGCATACAAAACGCGGCAGGACGACGATTGCGCTTTTACCAAAATCGCATCGCAATCGGATCGCACTAATGGAAATTGCTGCTGCAGTTTCCATTAGTTTCATGTACCTTGCGATTTGCGATCAGAAGCAAATCGCAAATCGCAGGCTAGTGGAAAAAGGCCCTAACATGACGGCACAATCCACACAGCCAACAATAAGAAGGGCAGCGTCTTTACTAAGCTGTAATCAGATTAGCCATATCTTCACATAAAGGCAATTAGCTTCTGGTCACTCGCACTCCCTGGCCTTCTACCAGAATACCATTATATGCCTGCATTATCAATCAAACCATAATAGACATTACCTGACAAGTTGATGGAAACGCTACTTGTAATCTGTGGACCGTATCAGGAAAGTGGGGCATCTTATTCTTTCCTGACAACAGCAGGTGCAAATAAAGCACTCTCGTTCTGTAAGCAAAGCATACTTTTCCATACACTCTCATAATGACAAATAACAATCAATAGGTAAGGAGTGTTAGGGTTAGCAGAAGAGTGATTACTATGTATTGGTGCACATCCTATAAATAGCCATGCCTCATCCTGCACATATATCATTTCTCTGCCTAGTGCACATATATGTATGAAGTTGCACCTGCATATAATATTAGTAGAGCAGTGTTGTTACATAACCCATTAAAATGGTTGTCATTCTCTACTTATATGTACCGGTGCCTGGACGTGATTGCATTGGGCTGTGGTGATGGAAGCAGGCTGATACAATCATGGCATGCTGTACAAGCTCCAGCATACAGTATATGTCTCCATACAGAAGCTGCTGCTGTGTTATCTGCAGTGAGTGACACTCGCTGGCCGCCTGACTGCAGCTATTTTAGGTGATCCGCTAGCCGGAGCGGTGCCGCTACCTTTGTATCTCTCCAGCACGTCCTCATAGGCCTGCAGGTACTCCTGCTCCTCTGTGCGCCGCTGACACGGGGAGGCGCTGGCCGTGTAATAAGCCATGGCTGAAGTTTGCGCAGCGAGCGCTGTACAGCGAGCCGTACTCCGGCCACCAGCCTGGGGAAGCAGCGACAATCCGGGATGTGAGAGAGGGAGGGAGGGGAGCTGTCACTGGAAACGCCCCGTCTGCCCCGATCCTCCTCCCAGCACCAGCTTCTGTCCCAGCCCGGATCCAGCAGCAGCAGCTGTCACAGGGCTTCTCCCGGCTCCACTGACAGCCGGGGCGGTGTCCGGCATCATTACACAGCTCTTCTGGGAGACACCGAGATCCGCCCACAGCTATAAAAGAAACGGGATGGAATCCAACCCCTCACTTGCGCGCTACTGGAAGCATCTTATCTGCTGCTGCTTCTTCCCCGGGGAGAACTAGCGGGCTGCAGCCAAATACCACCCACACAGGCCAGCCACCCAATGCTTGTACACTGCTGCTGACTACAGTACAATCACAGCAGGGTCTCATAGCAGCAACACTGTTACATTGCTCTGACACCGATACTTAATCTGGACTCAACAGTCTCCCAACAAAGCAGGTTGTTTTGGTGCTATAAATTTATGAACTGGCATCAGCTATTACCAGATTCCCAATCACTGGTGGAAGGACTGAAGCCTAGGACTGTAATTGCAGCCACAAATGACTACAGAGGTGAACATCAGTTAATAGTTTAGGTGCCTATTAACTGTACAATATTAAATAAATTAGTGTACAGTATAAATACAAACAAGCTGGTTGGCAGTGGCGAAGCTAACGAGCTATTGGCCCCATTGCAGATTTTACATGGGGATCCCCCAAGCCCTCTATACATAACAATTGATATGGTGCACCAAAACCTGCCAAGGACAACCACACTGTCAGAGATGCAAGAAGGGGACGGGGAACAGTGTGTTAAGGATTACCACTATTAAAAGCATCTATAGAAGCGATTATTACCAGAACAGGACCAATAGAGAGGTAATACTGTGAAAGAGGGTGGACATTTGGGGCCCCCTCTGGCCCAAGGGCCCTGATGCCGTCGCTACCTCTGCAATCCCTATTGCTACGCCCCCAGGGCTGTGGCGCCGGAGTCGGGGCAATTTTGGGTGCCTGGAGTCGGAAAAAAAATGCACCGACTCCGACTCCTGATGAATTTGTAACTGTAATTAAAATAGAAAATATGATAAAATGTTCTATTTCTCAGATAATAGTCATTAAAAATAATGTATATATACAGTAATAGCTGTGCTTAGTCCACAAAAATGAAATAAACCAATCAAAATTATTTACTTGTGCTGCTTCAATAAAGTAGTCCCTGTATTTTTAAGGTCAGATATACACATCTGATTGTGACTGTATGTATGATGTGTACACAGGAATCTCTTATATAACATCTATGCTGTAGGAATAAAGCCTGATGTGTAGCCGTATCACTAATAGAGATGGTCAATGAGATGAAAATAATTCTGCATTGATGCTGATTTATGCAAATGTATGCACTCACTTTGCTCATGATATCAAATAATTTGATATGTTGTTAAAACTTGGTTTGGTGACTACGAATTAAAGGGTACCTGAGACGGATGAAAAGAAAAGTTTTATACATACCTGGGGCTTCCTCCAGCCCCCTTCAGGCCAATCAGTCCCTCGCTGCTCTCCACCACCTGGATCTTCTGCTACGAGTCCTGGTAATTCAGCCAGTCAGCACAGTCTGGCTACGTGCCGCTTCCACAGCCAGGAGCAGTCTGCACCTGCGCAATAGTGCTGCACAGGTGTAGCATGCTCCTGGCGGCGGAGTGTGTGCATGCGCACTATGCCCAACTGGCTCAAATACCTGGATTCATAGCAGAAGATACAGGTGGTGGAGGAGAACAATGAGGGACTGATTATCCTGAAGGCGGCTGGCGGAAGCACCAGGTATGTATAAAACTTTAATTTCATCTGTCTCAGGTTTACTTTGTTACACAGTAGTACTATACTCTACATATACACTCCCCACAGAGCTGCAAGGAATCCACTGAGAATGTTGTGCACATTGAACACAGAAGTGTTGTCTGTCACCCATAAACCTTGTTCAGATTGTGCATGAAGAATGTGTAATAGAGGAAGAATCTCCTCATTCCCCTGCAGAGTACCTGCACATCATTCTTACATGTACCCACAGTTACATTGCCTAGCGCCTGATAGATGTTCTTTGTTCCGGTCTGTACCTTTTACAAGTACTCTTACCAAGGGCTAGTTTTAGTCTAAAGGGAATAAATATAGTAGTCTCCATATCCTTCTCACTTCAGTTGTCTTGTAAAATTCCTAAGCATTGGCAGTTAAAAGACGAATTTCACGTTACATACTTTTAATCAACAAAATTGTAATATGCAAATTAGAGGAGTCGGAGTCGAGGAGTCGGTGGAATCCTAAACTGAGGAGTCGGAGTCGGTGGATTTTTGGACTGACTCCACAGCCCTGTACGCCCCAGCTGGTTGGCCCACTAAATTCTGAACAATCACATTATGGATCACATCCTTAAAGGGATATTTAAGTGATATTAAACAAAAGATAGTTTTACTTACCTGCAGGGCTGTGGAGTCGGTACAAAAATCATCCGACTCCAACTCTGACTCCAACACCTACGTTTATGAAACCTCCAACTCCGACTCCAGGTACCCAAAATGGCTCCGACTCAGACTCCTCAGTCACAGGGGTCTCAAACTCAATTTACCTGGGGGCCGCAGGAGGAAAAGTCAGGATGAGGCTGGGCCGCATAAGGGATTTCACAAAATCGCCCGGGGGCAATCCGCCGGCATTTCCTAGAAGGGGCAGAGCTTTCAGCTTCAGCTCTGCCCCTCCTGACGTCAATCGCGGTGGATCGCCGCCTCTACCCGCCCCACTCACTCTTCCTTCACAGAGAGGCGGCGATCTGTGTGGCGATTGACGTCAGGAAGGGCAGAGCTACAGCTGGAAGCTCTGCCCCTCAGCCCAGTCGTGAATGTTTGCCCGGGAAATCTGGGGGCTCTGCAGCCCTCGTTTAGCGGCGGGGATGTGGCGGATTACTTGGCAGCACTGAAGCTTCTGTGTCTCTTTTGCTTTTGCCGTCGCGGGCCACAAAATATTGTACCGAGGGCTGCAAATAGCCCGCGGGCCTTGAGTTTGAGACCTCTGGTGTAATACTTACCAGGGCTGTGAATTTTGTACAAAAACCATCCGACTGACTCCTTAAGGTAGCCACTAATGATCCAATTTCTAGCAAAAAATCGTTTGAGCGATCAGAAATTCTGATCGGAAGAAAAATTGTTCACTACACCATCAACGAACCAATCTTTGCTTCCTATCTATCACAACCAATCAAGAAAATCCAAATTTTGGTTTGACAAAAATCCAATCGAACGACTATTTTTATAATCACTCATAATCGATTATGCCCATCATTTTCAACCAATCTGATCAGAATTTCTGATCCCTTGAATGATTTTTCGCTAGAAATTGGACCATTAGTGGCCACCTTTAGTTTATGAAATCTCCAACTCAGACTCCAGGTACCCAAAATTGCTCTGGCTCCGACTCCTCGAATCCAACTCCACAGCCCTGCTTACCTGGGGCTTCTACTGGCCTCTGCAGTGGCCCTGTGCCCACACCACTACTCAACGATTTTCCAGTTCCCCACCACGGCTCAGTTTTGCTTTTGCGACTGAGCCTGTTACTAGCCTCTGCGCCTGCGCGGTCCTGGCCGTGCACGTCCTCGTTTTTGTGCGCCTGTTGCCAGGAACGTCCTGCGCAGGCGCAGTAGAGATTTTCTCATACTGCGAGGATGCAGGTGCAGTGGCCAGCAACAGGCTCACCTCTGTCTATGGTGCCTGGCTCTTCTACTGACCACATCTGCCATTACTCCGTTGTTATTGCCTGATGAAGTGGGATTAACCTGCGAAACGGAGTATGTAAATAAACTTGTTCTATTTGACAAACACATTGGAAATTTTTGTGTCTGCTTGGAAGAGGTAAGTCCACCACTGCCTCCTCATGTTTTAAACATTTTAGATATTTTTATCCTTCTGGCGACTGTATCTATACTACACTAGATCAAAAATATTGTGTGGACAGGATGGAAAATGTAAAAAACAATCAAGGGTGAGGCAAGCGCATTGGCAGATCGATGGTTTACAGCGTTGCACTGTATTGAACAGTGCAACTCTGCAGTTCGATTGATTTTCAATATACTGTATTCCCTGCTGGAATCTATGGGAAATGATGTGCAATCTATGCTAGAAATAGATTCCATCTGAAACGATTATTTTCAGAAAGGAATCGATCATTTTGGAACATTGGGTGGGAATCTATAAGTGTATGTTGCAATAAGTACTGGACTTTATGTAATATATCAAAAAAAATTGCGCAAAAATGCAGTGTCTCAAAGATAATACAAAAACTTTATTGATACAAAACACACAACTTGACATGAAAAAAATCTGTGTAACTTGAATAAAAAGGCTCAATAAAGGCTTATTCAAATTGTTTGGCTGGCAGAAAAAAAGGACCATATTAGTAGAATTTGCATAATGGTTGAATTGGCAACGACACTAGTCCGTTTCGGGCTGAATATGCCCTTCGTCAGGCCAAATAAGCAAATTTAAAATTTTTAAAAGGCCTTTTAGAAATTGTAAATTTGCTTATTTGGCCTGACAAAGGCCTTGTTCAGCCCGAAACGGACTAGTGTCGTTGCCAATTCAATTTGAAAAAGCCTTTATTGAGCCTTTTTATTCAAGTTACACACATTTTTTCATGTCAAGTTGTGTATTTTGTATCAATAAAGTTTTTGTATTATCTTTGAGACACTGCATTTTTGTGCAATTTTTTTGATATATTACATAAAGTCCAGTACTTATTGCAACATAGATTATATGGGTATAGTGGAACACCCGCTACATGGACTGTACTTTTTTGTCTTTAACCACTTGAGGACCACAGTCTTTCTACCCCTTAAAGAGACTCCGTAACAAAAATTGCATCCTGTTTTTTATAATCCTACAAGTTCCAAAAGCTATTCTAATGTGTTCTGGCTTACTGCAGCACTTTCTGCTCTCACTGTCTCTGTAATAAATCAATGTATCTTTCCCTTGTCAGACTTGTCAGCCTGTGTCTGGAAGGCTGCCAAGTTCTTCAGTGTTGTGGTTCTGCTATGAACTCCCCCTTCCAGGCCCCTCTATCCACACTGCCTGTGTATTATTTAGATCAGGGCAGCTTCTCTCTTCTCTCTTATCTTTTACAAGCTGGATAAATCCTCCTCTGAGCTGGCTGGGCTTTCACATACTGAGGAAATTCAGACAAGGGCAAAGCTGTTTGCAGGAAGAAAAGAGAGATGCAGGGGGAAAGAAACACACAAATGATCTCTTGAGATTCAGAAGTAAGGCTGTATACAGCCTGCTTGTGTATGGATGTATTTTCTATGTGTGGACATACTGTACATCAACCTACTTACTGTTTTGGTGGCCATTTTGTTTGTTTATAAACAAACTTTTAAAAACTGTTTTTAACCACTTTTAATGCGGCGAGGAGCGGCGAAATTGTGACAGAGGGTAATGGGAGATGTCCCCTAACGCACTGGTATGTTTACTTTTGTGCGATTTTAACAATACAGATTCTCTTTAAGGACCGGCCACTTTTTTTCCATTCAGACCACTGCAGCTTTCACGGTTTATTGCTCGCTCATACAACCTACCACCTAAATTAATTTTGGCTCCTTTTCTTGTCACTAATAAAGCTTTCTTTTGGTGCTATTTGATTGCTCCTGCGATTTTTACTTTTTATTATATTCATCAAAAAAGACATGAATTTTGGCAAAAAAATGATTTTTTTAACTTTCTGTGCTGACATTTTTCAAATAAAGTAAAATTTCTGTATACATGCAGCGTGAAAAATGTGGACAAACATGTTTTGATAGAAAAAAACCCCATTCAGTGTATATTTATTGGTTTGGGTAAAAGTTATAGCGTTTACAAACTATGGTGCAAAAAGTGAATTTTCCCATTTTCAAGCATCTCTGACTTTTCTGACCCCCTGTCATGTTTCATGAGGGGCTAGAATTCCAGGATAGTATAAATACCCCCCAAATGACCCCATTTTGGAAAGAAGACATCCCAAAGTATTCACTGAGAGGCATAGTGAGTTCATAGAAGATATTATTTTTTGTCACAAGTAAGCGGAAAATGACACTTTGTGAGGAAAAAAAAAAAAAAAAAAAGTTTCCATTTCTTCTAACTTGCGACAAAAAAAAAATGAAATCTGCCACGGACTCACCATGCCCCTCTCTGAATACCTTGAAGGGTCTACTTTCCAAAATGGGGTCATTTGTGGGGTGTGTTTACTGTCCTGACATTTTGGGGGGTGCTAAATTGTAAGCACCCCTGTAAAGCCTAAAGGTGCTCATTGGACTTTGGACCCCTTAGCGCAGTTAGGCTGCAAAAAAGTGCCACACATGTGGTATTGCCGTACTCAGGAGAAGTAGTATAATGTGTTTTGGGGTGTATTTTTACACATACCCATGCTGGGTGGGAGAAATATCTCTGTAAATGACAATTTGTTAATTTTTTTTACACACAATTGTCCATTTACAGAGATCTTTCTCCCACTCAGCATGGGTATGTGTAAAAATACACCACAAAACACATTATACTACTTCTCCTGAGTACGGCGATACCATATGTGTGGCACTTTTTTGCACCCTAACTGCGCTAAAGGGCCCAAAGTCCAATGAGTACCTTTAGGATTTCACAGGTC
The DNA here is from genome assembly GCF_040937935.1 of Hyperolius riggenbachi. Classification (NCBI taxonomy): domain Eukaryota; kingdom Metazoa; phylum Chordata; class Amphibia; order Anura; family Hyperoliidae; genus Hyperolius; species Hyperolius riggenbachi. The sequence continues at coordinate 227,100,074 of NC_090649.1, forward strand.
ATTTTGAGAAATTTCGTTTCAAGACTACTCCTCACGGTTTAGGGCCCCTAAAATGCCAGGGCAGTATAGGAACCCCACAAATGACCCCATTTTAGAAAGAAGACACCCCAAGGTATTCCGTTAGGAGTATGGTGAGTTCATAGAAGATTTTATTTTTTGTCAAAAGTTAGCGGAAAATGACACTTTGTGAAAAAACACAATTAAAATCAATTTCCGCTAACTTGTGACAAAAAATAAAATCTTCTATGAACTCGCCATACTACTAACGGAATACCTTGGGGTGTCTTCTTTCTAAAATGGGGTCATTTGTGGGGTTCCTATACTGCCCTGGCATTTAAGGGGCCCTAAACCGTGAGGAGTAGTCTTGAAACGAAATTTCTCAAAATGACCTGTGAAATCCTAAAGGTACTCATTGGACTTTGGTCCCTTTAGCGCAGTTAGGGTGCAAAAAAGTGCCACACATGTGGTATCGCCGTACTCGGGAGAAGTAGTACAATGTGTTTTGGGGTGTATTTTTACACATACCCATGCTGGGTGGGAGAAATAACTCTGTAAATGGACAATTGTGTGTAAAAAAATCAAAAGATTGTCATTTACAGAGGTATTTCTCCCACCCAGCATGGGTATGTGTAAAAATACACCCCAAAACACATTATACTACTTCTCCCGAGTACGGCAATACCACATGTGTGGCACTTTTTTGCACCCTAACTGCGCTAAAGGGCCCAAAGTCCAATGAGTACCTTTAGGATTTCACAGGTCATTTTTGTTTCAAGACTACTCCTCACGGTTTAGGGCCCCTAAAATGCCAGGGCAGTATAGGAACCCCACTAATGACCCCATTTTACAAAGAAGACACCCCAAGGTATTCCGTTAGGAGTATGGTGAGTTCATAGAAGATTTTATTTTTTGCCACAAGTTAGCGGAAATTGATTTGAATTGTTTTTCTTCACAAAGTGTCATATTCCGCTAACTTGTGACAAAAAAATAAAATCTTCTATGAACTCACCATACTCCTAACGGAATACCTTTGGGTGTCTCCTTTCTAGAATGGGGTCATTTGTGGGGTTCCTATACTGCCCTGGCATTTTAGGGGCCCTAAACCGCGAGGAGTAGTCTTGAAACTAAATGTCGCAAAATGACCTGTGAAATCCTAAAGGTACTCATTGGACTTTGGGCCCCTTAGCGCACTTAGGGTGTAAAAAAGTGCCACACATGTGGTACCACCGTACTCAGGAGAAGTAGTATAATGTGTTTTGTGGTGTATTTTTACACATACCCATGCTGGGTGGTAGAAATATCTCTGTACATGACAATTATTTGATTTTTTTTACACACAATTGTCCATTTACAGAGAGATTTCTCCCACCCAGCATGGGTATGTGTAAAAATACACCCCAAAACACATTATACTACTTCTCCTGAGTACGGCGATACCACATGTGTGACACTTTTTTTGCAGCCTAGGTGCGCTAAGGGGCCCAACGTCCTATTCACAGGTCATTTTGAGGCATTTGTTTTCTAGACTACTCCTCACGGTTTAGGGCCCCTGAAATGCCAGGGCAGTATAGGAACCCCACAAGTGACCCCATTTTAGAAAGAAGACACCCCAAGGTATTCCATTAGGTGTATGGCGAGGTCATCGAAGATTTTATTTTTAGTCAAAAGTTAGTGAAAAATGACACTTTGTGAAAAAAACCCAATAAAAATCAATTTCCGCTAACTTTTGACAAAAAATAAAATCTTCTATGAACTCGTCATACACCTAACAGAATACCTTGGGGTGTTTTTTTTCTAAAATGGGGTCACTTGTGGGGTTCCTATACCGCCCTGGCATTTTACGGGCCCAAAACCGTGAGTAGTCTGGAAACCAAATGTCTCAAAATGACTGTTCAGGGGTATAAGCATCTGCAAATTTTGATGACAGGTGGTCTATGAGGGGCCGAATTTTGTGGAACCGGTCATAAGCAGGGTGGCCTTTTAGATGACAGGTTGTATTGGGCCTGATCTGATGGATAGGAGTGCTAGGGGGGTGACAGGAGGTGATTGATGGGTGTCTCAGGGGGTGATTAGAGGGGAAAATAGATGCACTCAATGCACTGGGGAGGTGATCAGAAGGGGGTCTGAGGGGGATCTGAGGGTTTGGCCGAGTGATCAGGAGCCCACACGGGGCAAATTAGGGCCTGATCTGATGGGTAGGTGTGCTAGGGGGTGACAGGTAGTGACAGGAGGTGATTGATGGGTGTCTCAAGGTGTGATTAGTGGGGAGAATAGATGCAAGTAATGCAATGGCGAGGTGATCAGGGCTGGGGTCTGAGGGTGTGGGCGGGTGATTGGGTGCCCTAGGGGCAGATGGGGGTCTAATCTGATGGGTAGCAGTGACAGGGGGTGATTGATGGGTAATTAGTGGGTGTTTAGAGGAGAGAACAGATGCAATGCACTTGGGAGGTGATCTGACTGCGGGTCTGCAGGCGATCGGATGGTGTGGGTGGGTGATCAGATTGCCCGCAAGGGGCAGGTTAGGGGCTGATTGATGGGTGGCAGCGACAGGGGGTGACAGGGGGTGATTGATGAGTGATAGGTGATTGGCAGGTGATTGACAGGTGATCAGTGGGTTATTACAGGGAAGAACAGATGTAATTAATGCACTGGCGAATTGAAAAGGGGGGGTCAGAGGGCAATCTGAGCGTGTTGGCGGGTGATTGGGTGCCCGCAAGGGGCAGATTAGGGTCTGATCTGATAGGTAAAAGTGACAGGTGGTGATAGGGGGTGATTGATGGGTGATTGATGGGTAATTAGTGGGTGTTTAGAGGAGAGAATAGATGTAAACAATGGATTTGGGAGGTGATCTGATGTCGGATCTGCGGGCGATTTATTGGTGTGGGTGGGTGATCAAATTGCCCGCAAGGGGCAGGTTAGGGGCTGATTGATGGGTGGCAGTGACAGGGGGTGATTGATGGATGATAGGTGATTGGCAGGTGATTGACAGGTGATCAGTGGGTTATTACAGGGAAGAACAGATGTAATTAATGCACTGGCAAATTGATAAGCAGGGTCAGAGGGCAATCTGAGCGTGTTGGCGGGTGATTGGGTGCCCGCAAGGGGCAGATTAGGGTCTGATCTGATAGGTAACAGTGACAGGTGGTGATAGGGGGTGATTGATGGGTAATTAGTGGGTGTTTAGAGGAGAGAATAGATGTAAACAATGGATTTGGGAGGTGATCTGATGTCGGATCTGCGGGCGATCTATTGGTGTGGGTGGGTGATCAAAATTGCCCGCAAGGGGCAGGTTAGGGGCTGATTGATTGGTGGCAGTGACAGGGGGTGACGGGGTGATTGATGGGTGATAAGTGATTGGCAGGTGATTGACAGGTGATCAGTGGGTTATTACAGGGAAGAACAGATGTAATTAATGCACTGGCGAAATGATAAGGGGGGGTCAGAGGGCAATCTGAGCGTGTTGGCGGGTGATTGGGTGCCCGCAAGGGGCAGATTAGGGTCTGATCTGATAGGTAAAAGTGACAGGTGGTGATAGGGGGTGATTGATGGGTGATTGATGGGTAATTAGTGGGTGTTTAGAGGAGAGAATAGATGTAAACAATGGATTTGGGAGGTGATCTGATGTCGGATCTGCGGGCGATCTATTGGTGTGGGTGGGTGATCAGATTGCCCGCAAGGGGCAGGTTAGGGGCTGATTGTTGGGTGGCAGTGACAGGGGGTGATTGATGGGTGATTGATGGGTGATTGACAGGTGATTGACAGGTTATCAGGGGGGATAGATGCATACAGTACACAGCGGGGGGGGGGTCTGGGGGGGGGGGTCCTGGGGAGAATCTGAGGGGTGGGGGGGTGATCAGGAGGGGGCAGGGGGCAGGGGGGGAGATAAAAAAAAATAGCGTTGATAGATAGTGACAGGGAGTGATTGATGGGTTATTAGGGGGGTGATTGGGTGCAAACAGGGGTCTGGGGGGTGGGCAGGGGGGGTCTGAGGGGTGCTGTGGGCAGCCTGTATAATACACTTTGTATACATTACAAAGTGTATTATACACTTTGTAGAACATCCCGCCGGCGCTTCCGTATGGCCGGCGGGATGTTACGGCGGGTGGGCGGAGCCAGTTGCCGGGGGAAGCGCGCGTCATCAATGACGCGATCGCTCCCCCGGCATAGGAAAAGGACGCAACGCCCTAAGGCGTATTGCGGTCCTTAAGGCATCCACTTTGCCGCCGCCCATGGGCTGTGGGTGGTCGGCAAGTGGTTAAGTTTTAAAAGACAGTACCCACAATATATATTAACAAATCTATAAATGTATGGCCAGCTTACAAGTGCTGATTTTTGTTCTGCATTAAAGGACTTCCGAGGCCACAAATATGAAAAATGTTAAATACCTTTTCATAATCCAGATCCATGGAGGACGTCATCCGCGCCCTCCCGTTCATTCCGCCATGGCTCCCGAAGTAATACCGGCCCCAGTCGGGTCCTGACCCCTCCTAACGGGTCGGGTTCTCATTCCCCCCTCAATATGGCCGCCACAGATTGCCGCGGCTGGGCAGTCCGCATACACGCGATTGCGGCTGCGCAGCTCTAGGACCTCCTCCCGATGCGTCCAATGTATGCACGCGTATTGATATGCGGCGGGAGGAGGCCCTAGAGCTGCGCAGCCGCAATCACGTCTATGCGGACTGCGCAGCCGCGGTAATCTGTGGCGGCCATATTGAGGGGGGAATGAGAACCCGACCCGTTCGGAGGGGTTGGGACGCGACTGGGGCCGGTATTATAGCGGGAGCCATGGCGGAATGAACGGGAGGGTGCAGATGGCGTCCTCAATGGATCTGGATTATGAAAAGGTATTTAACTTTTTTCACACTTGTGGCCTCAGAGTCCTTTAAAGCCACCATAGACATCTACAGGGGGATAAGGACAAGTAATAGAATACAGTAGTCCAGGCATATTCTGATCATGGAGTACAGTACCTCATGAAATGATCATTAGCAGAAGTAGGGATCTTCTTGTGGCCACTGTAGAGATAAGTAGGAATTGAAACAGACTTAAAGAGGAACTCCAGTGAAAATAATGTAATAAAAAAGTGCTTAATTTTTACAATAAATATGTATAAATGATTTAGTCAGTGTTTGCCCTTTGTAAAAATCTTTCCTTTCCCTGATTTATATTCTGATATGTATCACATGGTGACATTTTTACTGCTGGCAGGTGATGTCAGTGGATGGAGATGCTGCTTGCTTTTTTGGCAGTTGGAAACAGCTGTTATTCCCCACAATGCAACAAGGCTCCCACAGTGTGATGTCACAATCATGGTCCTGACATCACACTGTGGGAGGGGTTTCACCACAATATCAGCCATGCAAAATGATCCATTTGTGAAAAAGGAAAATATTTCTCATGGGAAAGGGGGTATCAGCTACTGATTGAGATAAAACTCAATTCTTGGTTACCTTTTCTCTTTAACAACTTGAGGACCGTGGGCTTTAACCCCCTTAAGGACCAGGCACTTTTTTTCCATTCAGACCACTGCAGCTTTCACGGTTTATTGCTCGCTCATACAACCTACCACCTAAATGAATTTTGGCTCCTTTTCTTGTCACTAATAAAGCTTTCTTTTGGTGCTATTTGATTGCTGCTGCAATTATTATATTCATCAAAAAAGACATGAATTTTGGCAAAAAAAGATTTTTTTTTTACTTTCTGTGCTGACATTTTTCAAATACTTTTTTGTCACAAGTAAGCGGTAAATGACACTTTGCGACAAAAAAAATAAAATAAAAAAGTTTCCATTTCTTCTAACTTGCGACAAAAAAAATGAAATCTGCCACGGACTCACTATGCTCCTCTCTGAATACCTTGAAGTGTCTACTTTCCAAAATGGGGTCATTTGTGGGGTGTGTTTACTGTCCTGACATTTTGGGGGGTGCTAAATTGTAAGCACCCCTGTAAAGCCTAAAGGTGCTCATTGGACTTTGGGCCCCTTAGCGCAGTTAGGCTGCAAAAAAGTGCCACACATGTGGTATTGCCGTCCTCAGGAGAAGTAGTATAATGTGTTTTGGGGTGTATTTTTACACATACTCATGCTGGGTGGGAGAAATATCTCTGTAGATGACAATTGTTTGATTTTTTTTTTACACACAATTGTCCATTTACAGAGATATTTCTCCCACTCAGCATGGGTATGTGTAAAAATACACCCCAAAACACATTATACTACTTCTCCTGAGTACGGCGATACCACATGTGTGGCACTTTTTTGCACCCTAACTGCGCTAAGGGGCCAAAGTCCAATGAGTACCTTTAGGATTTCACATTTTTGTTTCAAGACTACTCCTCACGGTTTAGGGCCCCTAAAATGCCAGGGCAGTATAGGAACCCCACTAATGACCCCATTTTAGAAAGAAGACACCCCAAGGTATTCCGTTAGGAGTATGGCGAGTTCATAGAAGATTTTATTTTTTGTCGCAAGTTAGCGGAAATTGATTTTAAATGGTTTTTTTCACAAAGTGTCATTTTCCGCTAATTTGTGACAAAAAATAAAATCTTCTATGAACTCACGATACTCCTAACGGAATACCTTTGGGTGTCTTCTTTCTAGAATGGGGTCATTTGTGGGGTTCCTATACTGCCCTGGCATTTTAGGGGCCCTAAACCGTGAGGAGTAGTCTTGAAACCAAATGTCGCAAAATGACCTGTGAAATCCTAAAGGTACTCATTGGACTTTGGGCCCCTTAGCGTACTTAGGGTGTAAAAAAGTGCCACACATGTGGTACCGCCGTACTCAAGAGAAGTAGTATAATGTGTTTTGGGGTGTATTTTTACACATACCCATGCTGGGTGGGAGAAATATCTCTATAAATGACAATTGTTTGATTGTTTTTACACACAATTGCCCATTTACATAGATATTTCTCCCACCCAGCATGGGTATGTGTAAAAATACACCCCAAAACACATTATACTACTTCTCCTGAGTACGGTGATACCACATGTGTGGCACTTTTTTGCAGCCTAGGTGCGCTAAGGGGCCCAAAGTCCAATGAGTACCTTTAGGATTTCACGGGTCATTTTTGTTTCAAGACTACTCCTCACGGTTTAGGGCCCCTAAAATGCCACTGCAGTATAGGAACCCCACAAGTGACCCCATTTTAGAAAGAAGACACCCCAAGGTATGCCGTTAGGTGTATGGCGAGTTTATAGAAGATTTAATTTTTTGTCACAAGTTAGTGAAAAATGACACTTTGTGAAAAAAAAAAAACAATAAGAATCAATTTCCACTAACTTTTGACAAAAGATAAAATCTTCTATGAACTTGTCATACACCTAACAGAATACCTTGGGGTGTCTTTTTTTCTAAAATGGGGTCACTTGTGGGGTTCCTATACCGCCCTGGCATTTTAGGGGCCCAAAACCGTGAGTAGTCTGGAAACCAAATGTCTCAAAATGACTGTTCAGGGGTATAAGCATCTGCAAATTTTGATAACAGGTGATCTATGAGGGGGCGAATTTTGTGGAACCGGTCATAAGCAGGGTGGCCTTTTAGATGACAGGTTGTATTGGGCCTGATCTGATGGATAGGAGTGCTAGGGGGGTGACAGGAGGTGATTGATGGGTGTCTCAGGGGGTGGTTAGAGGGGAAAATAGATGCAATCAATGCACTGGGGAGGTGATCGGAAGGGGGTCTGAGGGGGATCTGAGGGTTTGGCCGAGTGATCAGGAGCCCACACGGGGCAAATTAGGGCCTGATCTGATGGGTAGGTGTGCTAGGGGGTGACAGGAGGTCATTGATTGGTGTCTCAAGGTGTGATTAGAGGGGGGAATAGATGCAAGCAATGCACTGGCGAGGTGATCAGGGCTGGAGTCTGAGGGCGTTCTGAGGGTGTGGGCGGGTGATTGAGTGCCCTAGGGGCAGATAGGGGTCTAATCTGATAGGTAGCAGTGACAGGGGGTGATTGATGGGTAATTAGTGGGTGTTTAGGGTAGAGAACAGATGTAAACACTGCACTTGGGAGGTGATCGGACGTCAGATCTGCGGGCGATCTATTGGTGTGGGTGGGTGATCAGATTGCCCGCAAGGGGCAGGTTAGGGGCTGATTGATGGGTGGCAGTGACAGGGGGTGATTGATGGGTGGCAGTGACAGGGGGTGATTGATGGGTGATTGACAGGTGATCAGTGGGTTATTACAGGGAAGAACAGATGTAAATATTGCACTGGCGAATTGATAAGGGGGGGTCTGAGGGCAATCTGAGCGTGTAGGAGGGTGATTGGGTGCCCGCAAGGGGCAGATTAGGGTCTGATCTGATGGGTAACAGTGACAGGTGGTGATAGGGGGTGATTGATGGGTAATTAGTGGGTGTTTAGGGTAGAGAACAGATGTAAACATCAAACTTGGGAGGTGATCTGACGTCGGATCTGCGGGCGACCTATTGGTGTGGGTGGGTGATCAGATTGCCTGCAAGGGGCAGGTTAGGGGCTGATTGATGGGTGGCTGTGACAGGCGGTGATTGATGGGTGATTGACAGGTGATTGACAGGTGATCAGGGGGATAGATGCATACAGTACACAGGGGGGGGGGGCGGGTCTGGGGAGAATCTGAGGGGTGGGGGGGGGTGATCAGGAGGGAGCAGGGGGCAGTTTAGAGAATAAAAAAAATAGCGTTGACAGATAGTGACAGGGAGTGATTGATGGGTGATTAGGGGGGTGATTGGGTGCAAACAGTGGTCTGGGGGGTGGGCAGGGGAGGGGGGTCTGAGGGGTGAATGTGGGCGATCTGGGGCAGGGGGGGGGGGGGAGAAATCAGTGTGCTTGGGTGCAGACTAGGGTGGCTGCAGCCTGCCCTGGTGGTCCCTTGGACATTGGGACCACCAGGGCAGGAGGCAGCCTGTATAATACACTTTGTATACATTACAAAGTGTATTATACACTTTGTATGCGGCGATCCGGGTGCTAGTAACCCGCCGGCGCTTCCGAGCGGTTACAGCACGAGGTGGGCGGAGCCAGTCCCCGGCGGCCGATCGCGTCACGAATGACGCGATCGCGCTGCCCATGCCCCTATAAGGACCGCCGCCTTTGGGCATGAGCTGGTCCTTGCGGGCTCCACTTTCCGGCCGCCTCTGTGCGTTAGGCGGTCGGGAAGTGGTTAAAGTCTTAACTTTGTAATTTTTAAAAAAAATTGCTTGAGATGCATATACAAGCATTTCATCAAGAACAATACTGTTGCCGTTCGGATAGATAATTTTTATCCTGACAGAGCCCCTTGTGCTGCAATATCTTGTAGCAGTCACATGGTCTTCTATGGCTGTGATGTACTGGCACCACTTTTATTGCTTCAAAATATGGTCAGGCACAAGAAGTAAGCAAGCATGATTCAAAAGCCTGGGCTGCTTCCAAATCCACCCTCCTGCTCTGCTGCTATTGGTAACTGCAATGTTACGCGTTATTGTTATTTCAGCAAACTTGGTAAACAGCCTGTGCTCTCTCACTGTATCCTTCCACATGATGTCAGTGAATGTATGATATAGGACTGGAACAATGTGTTATATAAATAATAATGCTTTATACAGATAGATCACCTATTGTTTGTTTTTATATGTGTCAGCCTCTCCCAGTGAGAGAGAGCTGCAAAGGAAACCCTGGAAGGAGCAGCTATGGAAAATAGTTCACACATGCACACATCTATCTTCCCCGCACAGAGGGAACTCCATGCCAAACATCACAGGTGCCCTGCCAGAGGGGCAGATCTATGGCTGCAGCACAGCACAGGAATCTTCCATCTATTATTAATAGCACAAATCTCTACAATGCACAAAACAACTGCCACATGGTGTATTACGCAGAGACCGGGGATCACTAGATTTATCGCACCTTCCTCAATATTCCACAAGGGACAAATCCACAGAATTCCACTGCTAACAACACTTCTAAACTTGCTGGCACACAAAACTCAGTTTCTTAGGTAATACCCAAAGCAGACATTTAGAATAGTCTGGCACCTCGCTCATGCTATTCAGAAGCAAAACCCCTGACACAAATGATAATGAATCACTATAAAGCAGGTGTGAACAGATTTAGGGCTGGGGAGTGGGACCCAGTAGTGCGATTTTGGCTGTGATTTTGGAGTGGGTTAAAGCTAATTGTAATCACAGGACATGCAGAATTTTGTGCGCATCTGCAATATATACAAGCGCTGAAAAACTGTTTTTTAAACACCATTGCAGCAATTTGGGGGCCAAAGTTGTTTTTTTTTTTTTTTTTTTCAAATGAAGTTTGCCGACCCTCGTCCAGATAGGAGTTGCTCTGGTCTATCTGTACGTGTATTCGCAATCAGCGGTTGCACGTGCATGTGCGTGCGCCGTTCGTTCCTAGCAGCGATTGGTAAAAGGGAGCAAGTGTTCCCCAAGCCAGTTTCAGTGCCTGGAATGAAAAAAAGTGTGAATAAAATGTGTGGGATTTATTTATAGTAGCATTGCTCATTATACAACTATAGAGGATGGAATTGGAGAAATAGTTTTCTTTTTCTTGTTCTTCCCTATACAATGCATAGAAAATAAAGCAATTACTGAAAACAAGTATTGCATACAAAAAGCCTTATTGGTGGTGAAAACATATATAGATCATTCAGGTGTGAGAGGCGGTGATAAAGTTTTGGCCAAATGAATGGGAGGAGTGCTAAAAGGTGGCTCTTGTCAGTGAGGCCTGGAACCCACTACAAATCGCAATCGCAAGCGATTTGTATGAGTGTTTTGTAAGCAATTTCATGACCGTTTTCTAGTGACTTTGGTAACGATTTTAAAAAGTGTAACCGTTTTGCCAGCGGTTGTGTAGCGATTAGCGTTTTTAACTGATTGGTCCTTTCAATTAATGTTACTTTTTTTTACAGTGTGTAGTAATTTCAAAACGCTAGCAAAATTGCTCTGTGTAGGTTTTGATGAGCGATTACGCTAGCGTTTATATACTTTACATTGCAGAACCGCGAACGATAAAAATGCTGCATGTCTTGCGTTGGGTAATCGCAATCGCTCCAGTGGAATTTGGCCCATCCATTAACATTAGTTGAGAATTAAGGGAATTTGCTGTGTTTTGAATCTCTCCCTAAACGCTCATAAAATCACTCTAGTGGGTTTGAGCCCCAAGGAAAAAATGGCCTGTGGGCTGAAGTGGTTAAAAGCATTGAAGAAATTCCTAGTGGTTTCCTGGCCGAACATGGAATTAAAGTGCCTATCTGTTCAATCCCAGAGCAAAGAAATCTTTAGAAAACAGCTGCATAGACAACAGTTGAAAAAAATTCAAAATGTAACGCCGGCTGTAATTTTTAAAAAGCCCTGAATACCTGGCTCCATGGATTTGTCCAGCTTTGATATTATTATTTTATATAGCACTAACAACCTCGGCGGAGCTATAGAAAATATATAGTCAGGTCTCTAACTGTCCTTCAGAGGAACCGACAATCTAAACTTTACCATAGTCCTAGACTTATGTTCCTTCCTACCATAGTCTATGGCTAGTTGGGTATGATGATTGGTTAACTTACTAGAATGTTTTGGGGATGTGGGAAGAAACTGAATATTATAAGTGTAAGGCTGGGTTCAGACTCCACCCATCATTCATGAGCACAGCGGTTCACGGTCTGGAAAAATACAAGAGTCTGTCTCCTGCAGTGACCAGTTCCAGCACAGAGGTGGCCTTCCACTTTGATGGTGACACTTTGAAACAGATGGATGCAAATATAGCTACCTAATACTACCATATTATTGTGGCTATATACAGTAATACTACTATCCTGGGGGCCCTCGCACAGCTATACATTTTGCAGTGCACACATGATTACCAAATACTACTATCCTAAAGGCCGTGGCGTAGCAATAGGGGGTGCAGAGGTAGTGACTGCATCGGGGCCATTCCTCAAGCACAATATTAGCTCTTTATTGGTCCTGTGCTGGTAATAATCATTTCTATAGATGCTTGAAATACCGGGTTTCCCCTAAAGTAAGACAGCCCCTGAGAATAAAACCTAGCAGGAATTTCAAGAATGCTTGAAATGTAAGACATCCTCCGAATTTAAGCCCTAGCTAGGCAGCAGCTACATGACACCAGAGATGAGCAAATCCGATCCGGATGCTCCCCGGATAGTAGCTATCCGGATTTCTCCCAGTAATGCATTGCGGCCTGGGCGGGGGATTTAATCCTTACCTATCATGACGTCTTCTTCGTCCGTCCTTCGGCGCCTCCCACGATGCGCTCCACTCCGGCGTCACGTGACTAAAAAACACTTCCTCCTTCCGGGTTGAAGGAGGAAGTGTGTAGTCACGTGACGCCGGAGTGGAACGCATCGTGGGAGGCGCCGAAGGACGGACGAAGAAGACGTCATGATGGGTAAGGATTAAACCCCCCACCCAGGCCGCAATGCATTACTGGGAGAAATCCGGATAGCTACTATCCGAGTAGCATCCGGATCGGATTTGCTCATCACTGCATGACACCAGCAAGTCATGCTCAATACAAAGCCTGGATACAGGAGAACCGCAGTATAATGTGAGTTCTACACAGTCCTATATATGTGTCAGGCAATTTGTGTTTTTGTTCGAGCCAGCCCTTCTGATCTGTTGTGTGATAAGCATCAGCAGCACTTCACCTTTTCACCTCTTCCCAGGACATGCAGCTTATCCTATGCTCCGGGGAGCCTGACAGACTTCTTTGCTTGCAAGAAATAGACTCTTAATTACATGATCAGCAGAATTAATTTCTTGTAATTGAGAGCCAATATCTGCAAACCACAAGCTCTGTGTATGTTGCACATGGCATACAGTATGTACATTTTGTATAGGAAAGCTACCAGTGTTTGCCAAAAAATAAGACATCCTCTGAAAATAAGCCCTAGCACATCTTTTAGAGCAAAAATTAATATAAGACAGTGTCTTATTTTCGGGGAAACACGGTAGTAGTAATCATTAATCATTAACTGTTTCCCATCCCCTCCGTGCACCTCTGACACTGTGGAAATCCTTGGCAGGTTTTGGCACGCCATATCAACTGTAATGAATAGAGTGCTTGGGGGCCCCATGTAAAACTTGCACCGGGGCCCATAACTCCTTAAGTTATGCCACTGCTTGAGGGGCCTTCACATGGCTACCTTATATTACTTTTGGGGGGACACACATAGCTTTTGAATACATAATACTATCTGGAAGGGCCGCACATGACGACCTAATAATACTATCCTGGGGGCCCTCACATAGCTACCTAATACTGCTATCTAGGGGACACACATGACTGCCTAATACTACTTTCGCGGAGTGGGATCTACCTATACGGGGCAGCACGGTGGCGTAGTGGTTAGCTCTCTCGCCTTGCAGCGCTGGGTCCCAGGTTTGAATCCCGGCCAGGGCACTATCTGCAAAGAGTTTGTATGTTCTCTCCGTGTCTGCGTGGGTTTCCTCCGGGCACTCCGGTTTCCTCCCACATTCCAAAAACATACAGATAAGTTAACTGGTTCCCCCTAAAAAAAATTGGCCCTAGACTACAGTACTTACACTACATAATATAGACATATGGCAATGGTAGGGATTAGATTGTGAGCTCCTTTGAGTGACAGTTAGTGACAAGATATATATATATATATATATATATATATATATATATATATATACACACTGTACAGCGCTGCGTAATATGTCGGCGCTATATAAATACTAAATAATAATAATAATAATAATACTTATATCTTGGGGCCTCCCATGGTTACTTTATACTGCTGCCAATAGCCAACTGTTAATATAGCCTGAAAGTCTGAGATACAAATTACTGTGTATATTTTTTTATATTTCACACACAGACCCTGATTATTGATTTCTCAACTGTATTTAGATCTGTAAAAAAATTAAAAATAATTGATTATTATTGAATCAGATAAAAATTGGGCAAGACCATTACCCATTGACGTTTCAATGAAATTCAAGTCAAAATTGGTTGAATGTATCAACTGGCCATTCTGGGAAATCTCCGCCCGACGTGCTGGATCAGGTGTGTGGCAGTGACGCGTCGTACAATAATCTGGAACAATGAACACGAGGAAAAACCACCAGCCGCTGTCCTCCCAAATGTGAGATCTACTTCCCAGTGCTTGTACATTTATATTTTACCTGTCCACTGCCCCTGAGTGTCCGCACTGTACTTCCTCATTGGTGTCCCATATGGTTGCTGACGTTATAGCGTAAGGGGCACATGTGCTACCTCACACACCCCACGTGCAATAACGCCAGCAACCACATGGGGGAGGGCCAATGAGGAAGTACAGTGCGGACACTCAGGGGCAGGGGACAGGTAAAATACAGATGCACAGCCACTGGCAGATACATTCAGGCTTTGAGGGCATGCAGTGGGGGGCAAGGAGGCAGGATCACAAGGCCAATTCCCGAAAGATTTAATGCAGAAATCGATCGGGAATTAGCTTGCAGTTTATGGCAGCCAACTGATCTCTCTCCGATCAGAGAGAGATCTGTGTCTTGGTCGATTGGTCACCAAAATGTATTGATGTATGGTCACCTTTAGTCGTTTGCTGGATGACCCTATCAAGATGTGACCAGTGAAAGGATTCTCACTACCACATTTCTGTCACAAATTATATGTTGTTCCAACAGGTGTAGAGCACAAATGCAATTTCTGACAGGAAATCTGACAGGAAATCACAAAAAATTGCAAAGCACTGCAATTGCTATGTGATTTCCTTGCGCTCCCATTGACTTGACTCCAGTGCAGGAAAAATGCAACATACACGGCATTTGTGTTTAAATAAAAAAATCGAATCACATAAGCCGGAAAAGGTGCCCTAGCCATCAGCAAGCCTGAAAATCACAACAAAAAGTGGACCCGAGGTAATAGTGATATGGAGGCTGCCATATTTATTTCCTTTTAAACAATACTAGTTGCCTGGCAGCCCTGCTGCTTTATTTGGCTGCAGTAGTGAACTGAATTACACCAGAAACAAGCATGCAGCTAATCTTGTCAGTTCTGACAATATTGTCAGAAACCCCCGACCTGCTGCATGCTTTTCATCGTGATGTTGCGCTCAGTCCTTAATCTCTTATAGGGCTGCTGACTATATACAGAGACAAGTCCCAGTCAAAATTGCAAATTTAGATAAAAGTTGTGCCAATGGTCTATACACGAGCTAACAGTAATAGCAGCGACCTAACAGTAATAGGAGTGACGCGCTATGAGCGATAGTGCATACTGATCATAAAGTAATAAGGGGGGGGGGAAGGAGTGGGAAGATTTACCGCTTATGGTTGTAGGTTTTACTATGTAACGATAGGTAGAGGTATGATAATGAACGTAAACGGAGCCGGTCCGGCCCCCCATGATGTCCCGCCCAGCTCTCTTACACCCTAGAGGCTTACCGGGGAGGGAGGAGGTGGGGGGGTCCGTGCATTCATAGTGCAACAGGGAACGTGCACACTCCAGCCCCTGATGAGTCACAACCCACGTGACGAAACACGTAAGGCAGAGCTTGGAGTACGCACGTTGTTCAACCACCGAGAGAGATGCGGCCTGGGCATGTGAGAGGTGACCGGCGCCGGCGGCGATGTGCTATTGTGATATGCAATTGTGCAAGTGTATTTTATGTACACAGTTTTAACTTGAGGGCCATTGGGTGCCGTATTAAAGCGGTTTTATGCGATGAGGAGTTTTTTGGTGTTTTTAGGTTATATATAGCACGGATTTACTGATATGCAAACGTGAAAGAAACTATCCTGTGAGCAGGGGCACAAAGGGGGTGTGTGATCTCCCATGTCCTTTGGTGATAACCCATATTCCTTCACGCAGTGTGTGTAAGCACAAGGGTGTACTGCTGCATGCTTGTTAAGGGTCTATGGTTGAAAGTATTAGAGGCAAAGGACCAGCAGGGCAGCCAGGAAACGGGTATTGCTTAAAAGGAAATAAATATGGCAGCCTCCATATTATTCTCACCTCGTGTTCCCTTTAAGCAGAAAAGGGCCCCAACCTTTTTATCACATGCGGGTGATTTTGATATGATTTTTACAACACTTTTGCTCTCTATATAAAGAATCGCAATTACATAAAAATAGTTTTTTAATAAAAACAATTCTATCTGTTGTGATATAGCCCAAATATTTAATTCCCAGCCATATCCTTTGCCCAACGATAACCTCCCAGAAGCAGGTGGTTTTGGTGCTAGGCACAGAGCGCTGAGTGCCTAAGCTGGGTGCCACTACAGCATTAATTCTATAGTGCGTACCCCGTGCAAGGGTAATTCAGGGTACTGACAATCGCCGGACCCCAAATTACTTCTCCCTCTGAGTTGCTACAACTCAGAGAGGGAATAGTATTTACGACAGCAGGGTGAGCAGTCAAGCGGCTCACCCTGTGCCCAGCTCACCGGTGGCGAAATAACACGTATACATCCTCCAAGCCTAATCCCCTGCCTAACACTAACTTTCCCCCTGCCAGACACTAACCTTCCTGCCCTATCATCTGTTTAAGACTAACCTCCCTCCTTCTGCCAAACACTAAACTTTTGTGCCCTAAACTCTGCTTAACACTAACCTCCTCTGCCAGATTCTAACCTTCCTTCCCTATCCTCTGCTTAATACTGGTGTAGTTTAGGGCTCTGCCTTTGCCATGGGAGACCAGGGTAGGGTCAGTACCTATTCAGTAAGCAGTCCTTGGAGAAGACTCCCTAACACTGCAGGGTGGCGCCATTAGCGTGCCCTTAGTGGCTGCAGTTCCTGAGCGCAACAGGAGAAAAGCGCTATACAAATGTTAAGATTATATAGTAACTGCCCCCCCCCCCCCTTCCTCCCCACTGCCTAACAAAAAAAAATTCTGGAATGGGACTTTAAGTTCAGGTTCACCTAAAGCTCAGCCATTTCAAAACTAGAAAGTAGAAAATGTATATGTAATAACAAGTATGTCGCCTTTTTATTTTATCTATGTATAAATTCACAAAGGACACAAATAAATGTAAAATGTAAAACAATGTATTATCTGTCAGCAAAAGCATTGCAATTGTTATGTATGATATATCTGAATGAAACTGATAAAACTCTACTAACCCTTTCATTCTCATGTGGCGTATCCTTCACAGTGCGTGATCAACACATGGAAAACATTATAAAGGCATGACAAGAAATGCTACTGATGTGTTGGTTAGCTTTTCCGCAGCTTCTGTGTGAATGTATACTGAATACCATGAAACACTAATCTGATTACTTGTTATTCTCTGCATAGCCATCATATTTATATTTATGCATTGGCTACAATAATAGTACACATCATCAATTTACATTACACAAAGTTCAAAGACAAATCCAGAGAAAAGTTTCAAGGCAGTCAGTCCACCCAATGATTTCATGGCCCACTAGAGGACAGAAGGACCTTTGAGCTGAAAAGAATGCGAGGCAGACACATTTCCTTTTAAAAATGTAAATATGCTGGTTGCAATAATAATATATGTATCGGTCAGTAAAGATCAGTAAAGTTGTCGTGCGCAGGGAGTAGTCTATGTAGCATTGTGCAATTAGCTCACCCATTGCTAGGATAACACATTGTACACAAGTAGTGTGACATGCATTACCCTACCGCATTACCGCTGATTGTGCAAAGTACACTACGTAGTGAGTAGCCATACAAATTGCTGCTCACTTCATGTGCTTCATATTAGCAAGTTGTGCTTTATGAATAAGGCCCATTGGGCTTTACTGAGCCCCTGTGAGTTCCCATTACCAATAATGGACATGACCACCATCTTTATATTAGTGCAAGGGCCAGGAGATGACATCATGAGGGGGCTGAGAGCCATGCTGTTAAATAAATGTTCACACTGCTGTTATCATCCAGAATTGGCACCAAGGATTCTAGGCTGACTCTGGTAACATTGCAGGGCCGACGCGTTGCTAGCCCGTGTTCTGTTGCTATACAGAGGCACGGAGGGCACGGGTGTTACATAGGCGGTCACTATCAGCCGCCTGTGCTGAGTTTCATCTAGAGTGTGTACACAGCTTAAAGGGAACTGAGCATATTCTCTTTCAATGGAATCTCTCCTGGCATAGAAGCTGCCATGTTCCCCCCTTACCTTCTCACATTCCTTATTTACAGAAGTCAGAGATGCTATCTTGACACATTGACCCAAACTAGGTCTTTGAAGAAACAGTCCTAATTACTAACCCCCTTTGTTGTCTAATAGCATTTTTACCTCTTGGTAATTAGCCCAATAAAACAATTAAGGACCTGAAAGCTCTGCGGCCGGGGACGGCCGGGCAGCCATGCTGAAACAGGGTAATTAATCTACTTTGAATGTAAAATACAAGGTAAAATGAAAGTTTATTTTAATAATAAAAGAGATTGTCGGCAAGCATTTTTCATGTGCTATAGAAATGTCCTGAATGATAAAAAAGGTGCTCGGTTCACTTTAAAGAGTAACTGTCAGGCTGCAGAAGCTAATTTAAACCTCTATTCTCCTGTGTTAAACAGTTTAGAAGGAAGCTCAAAAGCCATTAGTGAAGATAAAAATCTCAGTTACCTTTGATGTGTGCTTATCAGCAAGTCTGTTATAGACCCATAAAGACGCAAGCCGCATACTAAACTGCAAAGCATTCTGGGGCCCTCCCCTCGGCTGCTAATGAGACGTTACAGAAGCTTGTAATCAGTCCAGCGTGTAGCACTGATAAATCTCGGGGCAGAGTACTCTGCAGGAGTCAGCTATTGTTCCTAGCCACATGGCTCATTAATATTCACTGCACACTGTGTTGTTCAAGTAGGAGCTTATCTGTGATCAGGAAGCAGGCAGGACATGACGACACATTTGACAGAAAAACATGGAGCCTGCCATGAGCTGTCAGGAGCATCTATCTCTGCATATACTATATACAAATTCTGTGAAATCCAAACGTGGACAGTGAAATGCATATGTAATGTAAGTACAGCCTATATTTAGCTACTGATATATGTGTTTATTTTCTCTGAGACCTTATACCTAACAGCTCCTCTTTAATGCTAAAAAACATTTCCCTATTACCAGTATCCTGCACACCATATATAGGAAAGCTGTGGCTGCTGCCAGCTTCCCTGCCCTCCCAATTCCTCATCACTGGGGTTCCATCTTGTTTTGTTGACTTACTTTAAGAAATTTAGAAATAATTAATTAAAAGATTTACAGAGAATATATTTTACTATTACTGTACTGACATCTGACATAGCGTAATCACTAAGCCCAAGCACAGACTTACTAATTTGTAATTTCCTGCTCTGCTTTTTAGGTTTCCATCTACAATTGATTTGTAAAGGACATAAGCAGGACCCGATTTGCTGCCCACTGCCATGTTTCTGCAATTATTGTAGCAGATGGTCCCAGCTGTCACTCCCTCCCTCCCCATGGCACCTGCACTGTGGGCACAGGGAACACAAGTTCAGACTGCTCTGGTCTCAGAAATATGGCACACTGCCTGCATCCTGCAAGGTTTCATGTACTAAAATGTCAGGAAAACACTGCCTGCACTCTGCAAGGTTTCATGTACTAAAATGTCAGGAAAACACTGCCTGCACTCTGCAAGGTTTCATGTACTAAAATGTCAGGAAAACACTGCCTGCACCCTGCAAGATTTCATGTACTAAAATGTCAGGAAAACACTGCCTGCACTCTGCAAGGTTTCATGTACTAAAATGTCAGGAAAACACTGCCTGCACCCTGCAAGATTTCATGTACTAAAATGTCAGGGAAAACACTGCCTGCATCCTGCAAGATTTCATGTACTAAAATGTCAGGAAAACACTGCCTGCATCCTGCAAGATTTCATGTACTAAAATGTCAGGAAAACACTGCCTGCACCCTGCAAGATTTCATGTACTAAAATGTCAGGAAAACACTGCCTGCACCCTGCAAGATTTCATGTACTACAATGTCAGGAAAACACTGCTTGCATCCTGCAAGATTTCATGTACTAAAATGTCAGGAAAACACTGACTGCACCCTGCAAGATTTCATGTACTAAAATGTCAGGAAAACACTGCCTGCACTCTGCAAGGTTTCGTGTACTAAAATATCAGGAAAAAACTGCCTGCATCCTGTAAAGGTTTCATGTAGGGCTGCTCAAATC
Source organism: Hyperolius riggenbachi (assembly GCF_040937935.1). NCBI lineage: Eukaryota > Metazoa > Chordata > Amphibia > Anura > Hyperoliidae > Hyperolius > Hyperolius riggenbachi. Next base: position 227,120,186 of record NC_090649.1, read on the forward strand.
TCATCCGGGAGACATCCGGATAGTTGCTTTCCGGATATCTCCCAGTAAACCTGTGTGGGGTGGGCGGGGGGGTCAATCTTAACTGTCTGACGTCTTCTTAGTCCGTCCCTCGGCGCCTCCCACAATGCGGTCCAAGCAGCGGTCACGTGATTACAAACACTTCCTCCTTCCGGGTTGAAGGAGGAAGTGTTTGTAATCACATGACGCGCATGGAGCGCATCATGGGAGGCGCCGAGGGACAGACAAAGGATACCATTTTTGGACATATTTTTTTCTATTGATCAGAGTGGTCACATTGCTACAAAACTGTATAGGAAGCCGACGGCAAGCAACGCTCTGTTGCGGGCCGATTGCTTCCACCCAATGACCCCGAGGTGGGATGTGTGACCCCCCTCTCCAGTGATTACTTTTCTGAAAGCCAGATCCTTGCGCGATAGTCTCGTCCGAAGTCATTTTCCGGGTTCCTCCCCACGACTACACCGTAAAGTTACTGGTACATATACATGTGGTGGATGTGATTATTGTCGATACATACAGGTGGGCAAACAGGCAGTGTTACCTGGCGGCAGAGCAGGGACAAGGTCCTCCAGCACCCAAGGCTGAGACACCAAAGTGCGCCCCTCCATCACTCCCACTCCAGCTATCACGCACTGATTGCTATTAGACTAACAGGGCCACAGGGCCCACAACCCTTCCCAACACCTTAATATCTAGTTATCTGGCTTGCAGTCACTGCTATGTATCCCCTTTTCTTATTTCTTTCTGCTTCATACACAATTAGGAATGACAGCTGAATGAATTTTGCGCCCCCTCCTACACTGCGCCCTGAGGCTGGAGCCTCTCCAGCCTATGCCTCGGCCCGGCCCTGCCTGGCGGCAGGCGATTCAACTTACCACACATTATCAACTGTAAGACAGAATTGGTAGTATATTTGTTAACCTGCCCCTGTGGGGCTTTTTACGTTGGAAAAACCAAGTGACTTTTTCGCAAACGCATGTCTGAACATAATAATATTTTGAATGGCGAGTTGGATTCGCCTGTCGCCAGACACTTCTCTGAACAGCATGGTGGAAATCCGTCGGGGTTGCGCTTTATTGTGTTAGATAGGATACACCCGACTATTCGAGGTGGAAATTATGACCGTCTTTTGTTATGTCGCGAGTCCCATTGGAATTACGATTTACAAGCATGCCAACCACCAGGTCTCAATTAACAGATGAGCTACGCCCACTTTTTGCCCCAATGACGATATTACCACATGCGAACAATTTGCGTGCAGTGAAAGTCCTCCTATGACCTGATAGTGTTCAGTTGTGACCGCTGTGAGATACATTTCAGATGAATTAGGGGGAGATATATAGTGTAGTTTTACACATATTGGATTACAGTTAGGAGTGATTACTTCCTTTTTTCTTATCACCTCTTGTCCATATGCCAATTTTGGCAATTGGACAGTTATTTTATGGGGCATAGGTTTTTCTTTGTCATTTCTGTGTTTTTGTTTCATCCCCTTTCTCCTTTTCCTCCCCCTCCCCTTTTCTTTGTAGTTATGTACAGGTTTAATATGCCCAGAGCGAGCTGTTTAAAATAAATCTCTTTGCAGGTTAGATTTATCTGCTGAGTAGGGAACATGCGCATGATCACCGTGCCTCTCTCGTGGTGGAACGCTGTAAGTAGAGTTTAGTTCAGTAGTTATGTTCGTGACGACACGGTGCCGGTAGATCACTGGCCCGAGTGTCGTCACTGTTCCCCCACGTGTGATTGGCTGTTTTCAGGTGATGTCAGCACTGCCTCCCCCTTCTCAGCTGATCAGCGCTGATTGGTGTGAATGAGGATGTAAGCGCCCGGAGTGAACGAGTGAAGCCACACCCCCCTGAGGAAGCCAGAAGCCGGCGAAACTGCGGTAGGGAGCCGCTTATCCACATGGGCCGCCACACCATAGCGCTGCCCCAAGACGCCACCCCACACTCTTGCCAACTGCTGTGGGTCAGTGCGCAGGCAGACGCTATCAACACACCTGCATGAGCGTCTCCTCAGCTGTGACAGCCGCACAGTGTGCAACACTACTTGGCTACACCAGTGGTCCCCGGCCCTGACAACACGAACATTGCAGTGACTACAGCCGATCATCTGCCAGAGTCAATCGAGGAGTGGGTGAGACAAGCTGCTGTACATGTTGTGCCATTTACCTAAGGGGCTTGGAGCCTGTGGAACTGTTTTGCCAAACGTAATGTACAGGGTGATCCTGTTGCCACTTCTTGCTGAACGGCTTGGATAGCTGGAACTGTTGTGGTGATTTGGCTTAGGTCCATAAACCCCTTTGAAGTTTGCTACGGCTTCTTGTGCTAATTAGCTCTTGCTGTTTGTCCTGGTTGCTGCTGTTTCCATCATTTGCTGCATGACTACATGGGACTAACAATTTTATAACCATACTAATCAAGTGGATCTACCCTTTAATATATTGCATTCATTGTTATCCTACGAGTGTTTGTGCGGTGCACCAGTGAGTGGGTTGTTAGCTGCGTGTGTGGCGGGGTGGCCATCCCATGCGCTTTTAATGTATTTTTAATGTGTAGGAATGTACAGAGGCGCCAATAGGGTAAAAGAGACTAAAATCGTTAAAACGTTCAGTAGGTGGTGGTGGACCAGCTACTTGAAACAGACACGATGCTTGTCGATTCTGGAAACAATAATTTATTCACATATACTCCTATAGATAACTGGCAACGTATTTCACGGGCACAATCCCGCTTCATCAGGCAATACACAAACGGAGTAATAAACAGCAAGGAGTCCAATGTCAGTTTGGCACCTCTGTGCTGTGTTTTTCTACTTTATATTTTTTTGCTATTCAACATTAAGAATAATAATACAGTTTTGTATTTTTTTAATTTTTTGAAAAAAGGATTTTTCTTGCATGACACACATGCCAGCCCCATTGAACCACTTCTAATTGTTTCAAATACAATGTCAGGAAAACACTGTCTGCACCCTGTAATATTTCATGTACTACACTGTCAGGAAAACACTACCTGCACCCTGCAAGATAGTACTACAATGCCAGGAAAACACTACCTGCACCCTGTAATATTTCATGTACTACAATGTCAGAAAAATACTACCTGCACCCTGCAAGATAGTACTACAATGTCAGGAAAACACTGCCTGCACCCTGCAAGATAGTACTACAATGTCAGGAAACCACTACCTGCACCCTGCAAGATAGTACTACAATGTCAGGAAAACACTGCCTGCACCCTGCAAGATAGTACTACAATGTCAGGAAACCACTACCTGCACCCTGCAAGATAGTACTACAATGTCAGGAAAACACTGCCTGCACCCTGCAAGATAGTACTACAATGTCAGGAAACCACTACCTGCACCCTGCAAGATAGTACTACAATGTCAGGAAAACACTGCCTGCACCCTGCAAGATAGTACTACAATGTCAGGAAAACACTGCCTGCACCCTGCAAGATAGTACTACAATGTCAGGAAACCACTACCTGCACCCTGCAAGATAGTACTACAATGTCAGGAAAACACTGCCTGCACCCTGCAAGATAGTACTACAATGTCAGGAAACCACTACCTGCACCCTGCAAGATAGTACTACAATGTCAGGAAAACACTGCCTGCACCCTGCAAGATAGTACTACAATGTCAGGAAAACACTGCCTGCACCCTGCAAGATAGTACTACAATGTCAGGAAACCACTGCCTGCACCCTGCAAGATAGTACTACAATGTCAGGAAAACACTGCCTGCACCCTGCAAGATAGTACTACAATGTCAGGAAACCACTACCTGCACCCTGCAAGATAGTACTACAATGTCAGGAAAACACTGCCTGCACCCTGCAAGATAGTACTACAATGTCAGGAAAACACTGCCTGCACCCTGCAAGATAGTACTACAATGTCAGGAAAACACTGCCTGCACCCTGCAAGATAGTACTACAATGTCAGGAAACCACTACCTGCACCCTGCAAGATAGTACTACAATGTCAGGAAAACACTGCCTGCACCCTGCAAGATAGTACTACAATGTCAGGAAAACACTGCCTGCACCCTGCAAGATAGTACTACAATGTCAGGAAACCACTACCTGCACCCTGCAAGATAGTACTACAATGTCAGGAAAACACTGCCTGCACCCTGCAAGATAGTACTACAATGTCAGGAAACCACTACCTGCACCCTGCAAGATAGTACTACAATGTCAGGAAAACACTGCCTGCACCCTGCAAGATAGTACTACAATGTCAGGAAAACACTGCCTGCACCCTGCAAGATAGTACTACAATGTCAGGAAAACACTGCCTGCACCCTGCAAGATAGTACTACAATGTCAGGAAACCACTACCTGCACCCTGCAAGATAGTACTACAATGTCAGGAAAACACTGCCTGCACCCTGCAAGATAGTACTACAATGTCAGGAAAACACTGCCTGCACCCTGCAAGATAGTACTACAATGTCAGGAAACCACTGCCTGCACCCTGCAAGATAGTACTACAATGTCAGGAAAACACTGCCTGCACCCTGCAAGATAGTACTACAATGTCAGGAAAACACTGCCTGCACCCTGCAAGATAGTACTACAATGTCAGGAAAACACTGCCTGCACCCTGCAAGATAGTACTACAATGTCAGGAAACCACTACCTGCACCCTGCAAGATAGTACTACAATGTCAGGAAAACACTGCCTGCACCCTGCAAGATAGTACTACAATGTCAGGAAAACACTGCCTGCACCCTGCAAGATAGTACTACAATGTCAGGAAACCACTACCTGCACCCTGCAAGATAGTACTACAATGTCAGGAAAACACTGCCTGCACCCTGCAAGATAGTACTACAATGTCAGGAAAACACTGCCTGCACCCTGCAAGATAGTACTACAATGTCAGGAAAACACTGCCTGCACCCTGCAAGATAGTACTACAATGTCAGGAAAACACTGCCTGCACCCTGCAAGATAGTACTACAATGTCAGGAAAACACTGCCTGCACCCTGCAAGATAGTACTACAATGTCAGGAAAACACTGCCTGCACCCTGCAAGATAGTACTACAATGTCAGGAAAACACTGCCTGCACCCTGCAAGATAGTACTACAATGTTAGGAAAACAGGCTTTCATGTTCTAATGGTGCTCATACATGGTACAAATTTTTTTTTTTCGATTAGATAATTTAGTTCGATTATTCCGTTAGATCAAATATAAAGATTTTTCCAACATGTCTGATTGTTATAGGAAAAAAAAACAGGATAATCATTCATTTTTCTTGATCGAAAATAAAAGATTTTTAACTTTCATTTGATCGTTTTGGTCGAATAAACGGGAAAATCAAGTGTTTTTATTGTACCGTGTATGGGTATCATAAGCCAGACATTTGTTCAAATCAATTTACTTATTCTTCCACCATATATATACTGCTGTACATAAAATGGATCTTCAAGATGGTTATTCTGTTGGTTACAATTGCTAATTTGTTATTGATGGCTAAAACCTATGTTATTTGAATACAATATGTTTATGTTACTGCTTTCTTAAAATGATAAATAAAAAGAATCTTTAAAAAAAAAAAAAAGAATTGCCTTTACGTTGAAACGCAGGAAAAGGGCTCTGGTGTGAAACAGCCCGGCTCATTCACACCAATGCGCTTCTGTCCGCTTTTTTTCTGCAACATGTATCTGTTAACATTATGTGCTGAAAAAAAGAGACAGAAGCGCACAAACATTTAGAAAAAGTGTATACAAAGTTTTCAAACGATTCAGCATCAGCAAGTGTATACAATGTTTCAATTCCTTCAGCATCAGTGTCTCAGATTACAGCCTGGAATCTCTTTCAATAGAGTGCTGTGGCTGTGCAGAATGAACACATTTACTTACATAATAAATTACAGTACATAACTAAAAACACAGGAAAAAAAATAGTTTAGTAAAATTAGTAACCCTTAACTCCCCCCCTTCTTAACCCCTAGCCTTAACCCCGACCCTTTACCTCCACCATGCTTAACTCCTAACCTTAACCCTAACCCTTACACCCCCCTTCCCCTCCTAACCTTAACCTCCCTCCTCCTTAACCTAACCCTTAACCTCCCCTCTTAACCCTTAACTCCTAACCCTTAACCCCCTCAACTCCTAACCGTAGCCCTAACCCTTAACTGCCCCAACCCCTAACCTTAACCCTCCCGGCGGTCAATTAAAACCGCCAGGGGGCAGCGCAGCACTATTTTTATTTATTTTTTTTTAAATCATGTAGCTAGCCTAGCGCTAGCTACATGCAGCGGCATCCTCCCACCCTCTTCAATTGCCTCCGGCGATCAAGCCGGTCTGGAAATCCCGTTCTGAACGGGATTTCCATTAGGGCTTCCCCCGTCGCCAGGGCGACGGGCGGGATGACGTTGTGACGCCGTGACGTCAAAGGGAGTCCCGATCCACCCCTCAGCGCTGCCTGGCACTGATTGGCTAGGCAGGGCATGGGGTCTAGGGGGCGCGGCACGGCGGGTAGCGGCGAAACAGCGCGGAGTGGCAGCGATCGGGCAGTACACGCAGCTAGCAAAGTGCTAGCTGCGTGTACCAAAAAAAAAAAATTATGCAAATCGGCCCAGCAGGGCCTGAGAAATCCTCCTGTGTGGCATAGCCAGAGCTCAGCTCGGGCTTACCGCCAGGAAGGTTAAGAGGAATGCCAGTGAAAATAATGTAATTAAAAAAAAAGTGCTTCATTTTTACAATAATTATGTATAAATGATTTAGTCAGTGTTTGCCCTTTGTAAAATCTTTTAAATCCCTGATTTACATTCTGACATTACATGGTGACATTTTTACTGTTGGCAGGTGATGTAGCTGCTGCATGCTTTTTTGGCAGTTGGAAACAGCTGTAAACAGCTATTTTCCACAATGCAACAAGGTTCACAGACAGGAAACTGCACCGAGTACCACGGTCCTCAGAGTTTCTTGTGGGAGGGGTTTCACTACAATATCAGTCATACAGCGCCCCCTGATGGTCTGTTTGTGAAAAGGAATAGATTTCTCATGTAAAAGTGGGTATCAGCTACTGACTGGGATAAAGTTCAATTCTTGGTCAGAGTTTCTCTTTAACCTCCCTCCCTCTCCTTAGCCCCCCTCCTCAACTCCTAACCTTAACCCTAACCCTCCCCATCCTTAACCCCTAACCTTAACCCTTAAGCAACTCCCCCACTTTAACCCTTAACCTCCCTCCTTAGCCCCTAACCTCCCCCTCCATAACTCCTAACCGTGTGTGTGTGGGGGGGGGGGGTAGGGTTAAGTAGACGGGATTGAGGGTTAGGCATTAAGGGGCAGGGCAGAGAGGATAAGGTTAGGAGTTAAGTGGGGGTAAGGGTTAGGAGTTAAGGAGGGGACCTTAAGGGTTAGAGTTAAGGTTAGGCATTAAGGAAGGGGACAAGGAAGTTAGGGTTGAGAAGGGGGAGGTTAAGGTTAGGGGAGGTGAAGGGTTAAGGTTAGGAGTTGAGGGGGGAGGTGAAGGGTTGGGGTTAAGGGTTCATTAAGGTTGGGGGAGGTTAAGGTTAGGAGTTGAGGGGTGAGGTGAAGAGTTAAGGTTAGGGGTTATGGAGTGGGAGGTTAAGGTTAGCAGTGAAGGAGGGGGTCGTTAAGGGTAAAGGTTAGAAGTTGAGGAGGGAGGTGAAGGGTTAAGGTTAGGAGTTAAGGAGGGGGAGGTTAAAGTGAACCAGCGATGAAGCACCCTTATGTATTTTACCATATACTGTATATCAGTGGGAACATTAGAGAAAACCCCTACACTGCTCTCTGTTTCATTCTTCACTGCTCAGCCTGCTTCTTATTAGCTGTGATAAATTCCCCGACTGAGCATTTAGTCTGGCTTTGCTCAGGAATCATTATAGCTGAGTCATTACAGCAGAGCCAGAAGGGGGCAGGCTTGGGCTTGAAAAAAAAAAGACATCAGAGAAGACAGACTCAGCTATAATGATTCCTGAGCAAAGCCAGACTGAAGGCTCAGTCGGGGATTTTATCAGGGCTGATAAGAAGCAAGCTGAACAGTGAAGAATGAAACAGAGAGCAGGGTAGGTGTTTTCTCTAGTGTTCCCACTGATATACAGTGGGATGTGAACGTTTGGGCAACCATGTTAATCGTCATGATTTTCCTGTGTAAATCGTCGGTTGTTACGATAAAAAATGTCAGTTAAAATATATCATGTAGGAGACACTCACAGTGATATTTGAGAAGTGAAATGACGTTTATTGGATTTACAGAAAGTGTGCAATAATTGTTTAAACACAATTAGGCAGGTGCATAAATTTGGGCACCACAAAACAAATGAAATCAATATTTAGTAGATCCTCCTTTTGCAAACATTACTCTAAACACTTCCTGTAGGTTCCAATGAAAGTCTGGATTCTGGTTGAAGGTATTTTGGACCACTCCTCTTTACATAACATCTCTAGTTCATTCAGGTTTGATGGCTTCCAAGCATGGAAAGCTCTCTTTAACTCACACCACAGATTTTCAATTATATTCAGGTCTGGGGACTGAGATGGCCATTCCAGAACGTTGTACTTGTTCCTCTGCATGAATGCCTTAGTGGATTTTGAGCAGTGCTTAAGGTCGTTGTCTTGTTAAAAGATCCAGCCCTGGTGCAGCTTCAGCTTTGTCACCGAATCCTGGACATTGGTCTCCAGAATCTGCTGATACTGAGAGGAATCCATGCGTCCCTTAACTTTGACAAGATTCCCAGTCCCTGCACTGGCCACACAACCCCACAGCATGATGGAAGGTGTTTTTCTTGGAATGCTGTGTTCTTTTTACTCCATGAATAATGCTTCTTGTTATGCCCAGATAACTCAATTTTAGTTTCATCAGCCCACAGCACCTTATTCCAAAAATGAAGCTGGCTTGTCAAAATGTGCTGTAGCATACCTCAAGTGGCTCTGTTTGTGCTGTGGGCAGAGAAAAGGCTTCCTTTGCATCACTCTCGCATACAGTATCTCCTTGTGTAAAGTGCGAATGATTGAACGATGCACAGTGACTCCATCTGCAGCAAGATAATGTTGTAGGTCTTTGGTGCTGGTCTGTGGGTTGGCTCTGACTGTTCTCACCATTCATCGGTCTATCCGAGATTTTTCTTGGTCTGCCACTTCAAGCCTTAACTTAAACTAATGCCTGTGGTCTTCCATTTCCTCTCTATGTTCCTAACTGTGGACAGCTGAAATCTCTGAGAATGCTTTCTGTATCCTTCCCCTAAACCATGATGGTGAACAATCTTTGTCTTCGGGTCATTTGAGAGTTGTTTGGAGACCCCCATGTTGCTACTCTGCATAGAAAATTAAAAGAAGAGGGAAACTTACAATTGACCCCCTTAAATACTCTCTCATAATTGGATTCACCTGTGTATGTAGGTCAGGGGTCACTGAGCTTACCAAGCCAATTTAAGTTCCAATAATTAGTTCTAAAGGTTTTGGAATCAATAAAATGACAACAGTGTCCAAATTTATGCACCTGCCTAATTGTGTTTAAACAATTATTGCACCCTTTATGTAAATCCAATAAACGTCATTTCACTTCTCAAATATCACTGAGTGTGTCTCCTATATGATATATTTAACTGACGTTTTTTATCGTAACAAGCAATGATTTATACAGGAAAATCATGACGATTACCAAGGTTGCCCAAACTTTCGCATCCCACTGTATATGGTAAAATACATGAGGGTGCTTCTTCTCTGGTTCACTTTAACCTCCCCCTCCTTACTCCTAACCTTAACGACCCCATGGGTTGTAGACTGCTAACGGGAGAGCATGGTAACCGTGAGTAGACCAGGGAGGCTCTATAGGACCCAGAGCCTTCCCTCTCCTTAGGCAAGTATCGGTTTTTTGTTTTTTTCCCTTCAGACTCCCTTTAAGGGCTGAATTCTAAAAATCAGCTGTGGCAGTGTGATGTAAATCTGCTCCATCCAGCAGCAAAACAAAATCTGGTTCATTTAGCTTTTGTCATTGTAACATATACCTGTAAATGTAAAGCTCTGTACACATGCTAGACCATGATTATCGAAAAAAGGGTGATCCCTGAAGTTAGTGATGAGCAAATGATGATGGTGCACATTTAAATTCAGTGACAGCACAACAATGGCCTGTCAATCGGATTGTTACCCGAGGCACAAAAATCAGGACCCAGAAGTGCGAGACCTGCAGCACGTAAGTAGTTTGCATGGATTGATCGTTTGTATTCATTAGGTGCAAACTAACACCGAATATCATACGAACAAATCCTCCATGATGGATCAGTCTACATGGATGGTAATTATGATCTTTTAGCTTTAGCATCACTGGGACACTTTTTTAGACGATTCTTGCCTGACCTGTTTATTGTTTGCTTCTGACAACCGTGGTGTGGCGTGTGTACAGAGCTTAAAGCGGTATAAAACCCTGACTAAATATTCAATAAAAACATGTTTTCCTACTTTTTATATGCCATACGATTATCATATTTGCTTTTGTGCATAAGTATTAGTATTCATTTAGAAATTATACGTTCCCAAAGTACACTTTTTTTGGTCTGAAAGCTGACTTTGCATTTTATTTATAACTGCTTTATGTTCTAACAAGCAGAAATGCTTTCTAAATTGTCTGACTTTGTTCAGGGGACCTGGCAGTGTCAGAGAAGTGTTTATTTACATTCCTCACTTGATACAATTAAACACAAGATAACATTATCTACAACTTCGGATGCATCCATCCCTTTAAATGCTGTTCAAGTAAAAATAAATGCTGGTTGTATATAATATGCTGTAAATAATATATTAGAGCAAAGAAAAAATGCTGGGTTTCATTCCGCTTTAAGAAGAGCTTTGTACCAAGTCTGGGTGATAAGTGTGGAGTTTTCCTCGAAGGTGATTTGGCCTTACTCTACAGGTCAGTTTCCACTACTCGCGGTGCGATGCAGCTATATAGACACATCGCACCGCGGCCGAACAGAAACCAATGAACGGGAATGGAACAGTTTCTATTACGTGCTGGTTATGCGGTGCGGAGCGATTCAAGAATCAGCAACACGCTGCAGATTCTTGATTAACCGTATCCGTGTCCCGCGCATCCGTGTCCCATCTACTTCAATACACTTCCACATCTCCCGATGCGGAAGGGACACAAGTGGGAGTGGAAGTAATGAGTAGCCATATCGCATCCCTTCTGCTCACATTTGCAAGTTGAAATGGGCCCTAATTTCTGTATTAAAGGTCCTGTAAGGCTTTGAACCTCACATAAGTGATATGTGAATGCGGCGAGTGCTATAATGTTTGCATTTTTTTTAAAAAACTAGGCATAAGCCCATCCGTTTGAAACAGGCGCTAGGGCTCAGCCGCGAGCCCCCTCACCTCCACCTTGCGCATTCCGCAAGCCACGCTCCCTGCCTCGAGCGCACACAGCCGCGCCCCTCTGCACCCATCTTCCTGCTCTCCAATATCCACCTGCTTGCCACACATGCACAGTAGCGCAAACGCACAGACACAGGGACAGGAGAGCACGCAAGGACACAGGGATTTTATTATAGAGGATATCCTGGACATTGGTAGGTATTCATGTGTTCTGCTAAGCACTGTACAGATAGGGGCTTATGGGAAAATACTGCTGTTTAAACAGATCTGAGTTGAGATCTTCATGGGGACTTTCAGTGAAAAGCAGAATGAAAAAGTTTGGAACTGGCCTGGTATATATTGCATAAATAATAATTCTAGAGATCTGTATACTGCTATGTTTTTAACTATGTGAACACTGCAATCCATAGACGGCTACAGCAGCTGCTGTCATTCGCCTCCTCACTTAGCTCTACAAGGGATATTACACATGGTTGTTGACCCTTCTGAGATGTTATATTTTTCCCATGCATCGTTTCTACCAACTATGTGTTGATCCTGTTTTTTTCAGTAAACTTTTCTTGTTAAAAAAAATTAAAAATAAAATGATTAATTCTAGGCACAGCTTTAAATTTTTATCTGAAAGGCAAATTTAATGTATATTTCATGCAAATTCACTGCCTGGTCAATTCTAAGCTGCATACAATCTGCATGGACTGTGTATTGTCAGTGACCATCTATACAGATCACTCTGAGATCCTATGTAATCTATATAGCCTTGCACTGCAGTACTAGTACTGGGCATGTTTGTCATCTCAGCAACTCCCTGAGGCTTCTGCAATATGATCTGCTGCTTCCAATTGCTGTTCTTGCAGGTGGGTCAGATGGACTATTAATATTGCGATCAGTGTTTCTGTCAAAATCAGCAAAAGAACCAGTTACAGAACCATTACCACATCATAAGACGGCACATAAGCCTCTTTCTCTGAACACAATGTTGTGCCATTAGTTCTACTAACATTAAGAGCAGAAACAAAAATATCTTCATACAAGTACAACTGTGTAAAATCAAGTACCTGATAGCACAAACCTAACATCCTTGCCTAATAACACTTATTAATAAAGCTGTTTCTTAACCACGGTTACCCTCAGCGGACGTAAGCCCATGCAGCTGCACAGGGGCCCCATGTACTCTTGGGCCCATGCAACTCCAAGTCAGGCCTATATTATCCTTTAGGTTTATGTATGTGTCTGTCAGCGCCCAGCCCATTCAGAAGCTGTCTCTCCCTCCCTGTGTCACCCTCCTCCATGTAGCTTTCTTTCCCTCCATGTAATTTTCCCCATGTGGCTGTCTCTCATTATGACTACCTACAATGTGAGCTGCTGTAGACGATGTCAGCAGTATATACATACATAATAATTATGTTGTAGGACATTAGAGTTTGACTATGGTATGGAATAGGATGTGACCTCCTCTGATGACAGTTAGTGACATGACTATGTACACTGTAAAGTGCGGCAGAAGATGTCAGTGCTATATAAATACATAATAATAATAATAATAATAATATGGTAGGACATCAGACTATGGTCCCATGATATGCAATCGGGATCCGAAGAAAGGTGTTGGCATTATCGCACTGCTCAGCTTAGGCATTGTGGGTGAAAAAGGTTAGGATTAGCCATCGGTGAGGGTCGGTTAGGCATCAGTTGGGGCATATGTTAGGGTTAGGTATTGTTTGGGGGTCAGTATGAGATAGGCATCGGTGAGGGTATTGGCATTAGTGGGAGATTGGTAACTATAGCAATATTCTACTACCGACTATTTCTGGCACATACATTTTTTGGGATCCTCTTTGCATGTACATGGTGTTCACACACACACACACACACCTATCCTACTGCATTCAATCATTTGAAAAATTGTACAGACGTTTCCAACACTCCTAATCAAGTTTCATCAAAGGGAGAAACAGGAAAAGAAACAGATTTATTTCATTCAGGGCTGTGGAGTCAGAGTCGGAGCAATTTTGGGTACCTGGAGCTGGAGGTTTCATAAACTGAGGAGTCGGAGTCAGAAGTCGGAGTCGGATGATTTTTGTTTCAAATCCACAGCCCTGTTAATTATTAGACTAAGGAGCTGGAGTCGAGGAGTCGGAGTCAGAGCCATTTTGGGTATCTGGAGTTGGAGTCAGAGTCGGGGGTTTCACAAAATGAGGAGTCGGAGTCGGATTTTTGTACCGACTCCACAGCCCTGATTTCATTCTGTATCACCGATTGTTTTCATTGAATTGGTTCTTTTCATTCTATCATGTGTGGCCACTTTTAGGCCTGTTCACAGTGAGGCGTTGCAATATAACTTTATAGGAGCATGAAAGTGGCATTGCATTATAACTTTATAGGGGCATGAAAGTTGCACTGCAATAGAAAGCCTATGCAACATTTAGAATGCATCCAGTGCGATTCAACAAACTACAGTATCTCTGCACAGTGTATTCAGTGCTTAACTTTTTTTGACCAAGGGCCATATCACCATATTGAGGAAGCTAGGGGGCCCCACTAGCAACAATAAACACTATTTTTCTGAATGCCCCTAGGTACAGTATGCCTATTATAGTTTTGTCAAATAAAACATTTTGATGGTAAATAAACCATATACCATGTGTGCAAACAGCATGTCCCCTTCAGTGTGCAGTGTGAGTGTCTAGTGAGTGGCTGCTGCTAGCATAGTGGCATCTGCTAATCAGTGACTGAATTAAACTGTTGAGTTTCCTCGTTCTTATTACTGAGAGAACAAATTTCACCACAGGGGAGCTACCATGCACAAAGAAAAAAAAAGTCACAGTCCAACATTTTACCTTCGCAAACGTTCAAATTGTTTGTATGTATGTCTATCATTCTACCTACTGTGCTCATAATGACCAAGTAAAACAACTCTGACATCTCAAATCTGCAGTTCTGTCCCAGAAACCCCCAAAGGAAAGACAAACATATGTTCACATGTGGAACTTGACTGAAGGTCACATACAGCTGGACACTGCATGCTCCACATATGCTAAAGGACACAGTGAAAAAAGTCTATAGAGAGGACTTCATCGGTTTTCACTAATGCCTTCAATAGAAAACAGAGATGGCAAAAAGATAAAAAACCCTTTCCAGACCCCCCCCCCCCCCCTACTATTCAAGCCCCCCTTGCAGTGTCGCAAACGTATCCCTTTAATTACAGACACATATGAATCATACAGGTCTTGTGGCTAGTTAGATGCAGTGTATGCACTGATTATGTGCAAGTGGCCCTGGAACTTGGATAACTTAGATGTGTCAGTATTTAAAGGGATGATTTTGCAGCCCTGTCCTCTTGCTGCCAGTTACCAACACACATGCTACAACAGTCAACAAGGGATACAGAGAAGCGAAAATGTACAAAGGTCATCTGGAAATGTACAAAGGTCATCTGGAAATGTACAAAGGTCATCTGGAATCATTTGATTTATTTTACTTTAGACACACTGGCCCATGGATTTTTCTCTTGTGTTTCCACCTACCTGATAATTTCTCATCTTTTATTTAGAATAATGTTTAAAAAGTACCAAAAAGATGGTAAAAAGTACTTTCAAAACTATTTTTAAATATTTGTTTTGCTTGCTGGCGATTTAAAATGCTTTTTATTGACAAGTTTGAAAATATCACTTAGGATAAAACTCAGGAGAAAAGGTTCATTGCATATGGGCCACTGTATTTTCTGATTATTTCTCCACATAATCACCTTCTTTCATTATGTCATATTTCTTCCAAAGATTTTCAATTCCCTTGTTGTAACAGCATCACACTATGGTTGAATAGAGGCGGGGGGGGGGGGGGGGGGGATTTCATGTTAATGCTGCTGAACAAACAGTTACCAGTGTTGTGCTATCACATGACAAGCAGTGCGGGGAGGTAAGAGATCAACCTGATGGATGCAAGTTAAATCACACTGGAAGAATACCTTGCATGGCCAATAAAAGCAAATTGGCATTACTTTCTGGATGACCCTCATACATCAGATCCACTATGGCTGTACACGTTGCCAATCCGGCATACTGTTGACCTAGCATACGTCTCATATTTTTCTATTAATAAAATATATACCTTGCAAAAATATCAACAGATTTTTTGTACAAAAAAAAAGATGTTCACTAGCTTAAAGGGTGATAATCAGGGAGTGTCTGGCTTATCAACTTGTGTGTGTCATTTCCTCAACATCATCATGTTTTTGTGAGTCACTGAAGCAGGCAGGCTACAGGAACGGTGTGCCAGTATCAGGAATAGTGGGGCACAGCTGGCACTTCCTCAGCCATTGTCATCATACATACAGTGATTGTGCAGCAGCAGCTACTGTATATATCTCATTACACATATCCCCTCCTAACACACACAAAAAGGTACTTTGTATTGTAACTATTTCACACAACCTGATCCAGGCTAACTGAACAGCTCTGAATGAAGCCGTTTCCTCATGCATGAAGAGCAATTCATGGTTCATTCTGTACACAAAACTGGCTCCATTCTGTCCCTAGAGGTGGTTTGCTTAATTGCTATTATTCAGTTGAGTTTAGGCTCAGGACAGTTAATAGCATCTTACATTCAGTGTGAAAAAGTAATCTAAATCTCAAATTTTGTATAAACCAGTCAGATTGCTCCAGCTGTAGTGCATAGTGTAGAGTAGTCGTGTATAGTTTAGGCTCAAAATGTGTCACAATCTTGACATTTTATCTCATCATAGTTCAGTAAATATCTGTGTGGGAGTGTACTCTACCTCTATTTTCCAACATCCGATTGACACTTTCTTTTTGAATTATGTAAGCTCATAGGATTTATTGAAAGCAAAACAGACACATGTCAGAGAAAGCTGTTTAACCAAGAAATAAAGCCCCATTCACAATAAATAGTAGTCCAAAATAACTGTTCTTGTTCATTCTGTGGCCTTTGTACAAAGAGCTCTCTGCTGGTCAGCATGTTCTGCTCTATGGAGAGGGGAGGGAGGAGCAGGAGCAAGCAGCCAGTGCCTGTGAGACAGTGCACATCAATAGCAATCGTTTGTGGTTTAACAGCATGTGTGGTTGCTAACTATGGATGAGCTTCCTAATTCCACAGAATTACTATTTCTGATCAGAAATCAGTATGCAGAAATCGGAATTCTGCAGAAATGCCGCACTGCAAAGACTCGGAAATTTTAGACCAATCACAACACTAACAACTTGGAAGCATTGGACCAATTAGAGAATGCAGGACTGCACCTCAGAAATTGGATTATTATTATTATACCACTCAGAGAATGCAGAAGTTTACAGTGGTTGCCGATCAGAAAGGCATATTCTGCATATTAGCATACATTCGCAAAAAATAGATTACTTAAAAAAAAAAAGTTTTTTTTTTTTTTTTTAATTTTAACCTTATTGATAAAATGACAAAAAAAATACATTTCTGTGAAAATCAGAATGTGGGAAGACACTTATCGTAAACTGGAAATCCGTCGGAATTGGAAACTGGCATTTCCAACATTCCCTATTGCTAACGAGCGGTCCTCTGGTGTCAGTAGACACCTGGAAAAGGCAACTGAAACAGCCTTGAACGATTATTTTGTGTGACCTAAAGGTCCCATTCATGATGCACTTGGATTGTACAATCCCTTCTATGTAATATGAGAGACTGCATACAGTGTCCATTCAAACTATATTCACTCAGTTTACACTTCAGCTACATACATTTGGTAAACTTCTACCAAGATTGTATCATTAATGAGCACTTTTAGTTACAAGTCAGAGCTTAAAGGACAACTGAAGCAAGAGGGATATAGAGGCTGCCATATTTATTTGCTTTTAAAGAGACACTGAAGCGGAAAAAAAAATTATGATATTATGATTTGTATGTGTAGTACAGCTAAGAAATAAAACATTAAGATCAGATACATCAGTCTAATTGTTTCCAGTACAGGAAGAGTTGACAAACTCTAGTTGTTATCTCTATGCAAACAAGCCATTAAGCTCTCAGACTAAGTCTAAAGCTGGCCATACACTGGCCCGATTTGCCGCCGTTTCGACAGCAGATTCGATCACTGGGATCAAATCTGCTGCCAATCGTTCGCGCTACACGCCGAATTTCGATCCATTTCGTCCGACCCGTTGATCGCTCCGTGCGTAAAATTACCGTCGATCGCCCGCGGGTAGGGAGCGCGTCACTAGCGGCGTTTTATTGCCCGACGACCGACGCAATAGAGCGGCAATACATTACCTGCTCCGCCGGCGCGCCTAACCCCGGTCACCACTGCTCCGTGTCCGCGCTGGTCTCCGGCATGCTTCAGTTCCTCCTGTCCGGCAAGAAGTTTAAACAGTAGAGGGCGCTCTACTGCTTAAACTTCCTGCCGGGCAGGAAGAAGCAAAGCATGCCGGACCTGGAGACCAGAGCACAGACAGAGCAGCGGTGACCGGGAGGACTCGCGCCGGCGGAGCAGGTAATGTATGCGGCGGGGAGGGGAGCGGCGGCAGCAGCGCCACCACAACAACAGATTGTGAACGGTTTCAGGCTGAAATCGGTTCACAATCTGTTTGCAGTAAAGGTAGCCATACGATCCCTCTCTGATCAGATTCGATCAGAGAGGGATCTATCTGTTGGTCGAATCTGATGGCAAATCGACCAGTGTATGGCTACCTTTAGTCGTGGAGAGGGCTGTTATCTGACTTTTATTATCTCAACTGTAAGTGAACTGTTTACTTTTTCTCTGCTAGAGGAGAGGTCATTACTACAGACTGCTCTGAAAGACTCATTTTGAATGCTGAGTGTTGTGTAATCTGCACATATTATAGAATGATGCAATGTTAGAAAAAACACTATATACCTGAAAATAAAAGTATGAGAATATTTTCTTTGCTGCTAATCTTCTAGTAATTATTCAAAGTACACAACCAATTCACTATATCGTATTTTTTTTTTCGCTTCAGTGTCTCTTTAAGCAATACAACCCAATAGAAAGTGATGGGACAGCACCCATGTATAGGAGAACGTGTGCCTAAGCAAACAGCCTTCCACACCACTGGAGCCATAGATGCAGGAACCAAATCATGCAGGTACCACCGCTGTAAATATAGCTTCTTTATTGGTTACATCAAGTCAAGCAGAGGGTACAACGACAGACCGCTGTTTCGAGCAATCAAGCTCTTTGTCAAGTTGATAAAACTGCAATTTTGAGCTTGAGCTTGGTTTAGTGGACCACAATGAAATGGACGAGAACAGATGCGAACGGATGTAATGTTATCTAATGCCTCAGGTCACATTGGTCAGTTAGAATCGATCCGCTTGGTCCGTTCCCGCCATACAGACCGCAAGTTTGGGCCTACTGATGCCAAATAGATCAGCAGGGCTGCCGAGCAACTGGTATTGTTTAAAAGGAAATAAATATGGCAGTCTCCATATTCTGAATGCAGTTGTCCTCAGGGCTGTGGAGTTGGAAGCCGATCAAGTTTTGGGTACCTTGAGTACCAAAAATGATCTAACTCCTAATAAATGTAAAGTTTAAGAGAAAAAAATATTATAAAATATTCTATTTCTCAGAGAATATTTACTTATAATAGATAACATGCCTATGCAGTAATAGCAGTGTATAGTCCACAAAAAAATGAAATATTAAACCATTCAAAACGGTTACTGATACTTGTGCTGCTGCAATAAAGCAGTCACCATATTTTTGAAATCAGATATACATATGTAACGGACTATATATATATGATGTATACACAGGAATCTTTTATATATAATAAATAACATAAGAATAAAGCCAGACGATAGTTGTGTGACTAGTAGGGATGGTAAATGAGATGCAAAGAATTCTGTCTCTAATTCTGTCTTGATGCAACAAACTGCAGCTTAACGAGTGCATTTGAGTGTTAACCTAACACATGTAACCATTGTCAACTCCTGTACCAATTCTACATGAATGGGATGACCAACAGGGTAGAATGTCAGCTTCCTGGCCAGGAGCATTTTGTTCCCAAAAGCAGATGCCATCTTAACCACTTTACCCCCCGCGGTACGAATTTCTCCATCCCTTTTTCCCCCCTAAAAAACCAAGGGACGGAGAAATCCGTACTTCCCACGCTACCGCCGCTGTCCGCGCTCCCGCCGCTCGTGCACACCGCCGCCCGCTCGCCCGGAGATCAATGAACGGGAAAATCCATTCCCGTTCGTTGATCTAAGCCCCCGCAATGATCTGCTGCTTCTATGAGAAACAGCGCAATCGTTGTGATTTTCCCAGCCTCATACTGCTTCCTGTAAGTGTCCTTCCGGACGCTTACAGGTCGCATGACTACCAACTCACTGTGGCCATCTTGTGGCCAAATAGTAAAACTACACCCTAAAGCATTTTACATATACAAATACATTCGTTTTACACAATAAATTAACTCATTACCTCCTACACTCCCCAATTTTATTTTTTTTCGTAATTAAAAAAAAAAAAAAAACAATAAAAAAAAACATAAATAGTTACCTTAGGGACTGAACTTTTTAAATATTTATGTCAAGAGGGTATAACACTGTTACTTTATAAACTACGGGCTTGTAATTAGGGATGGATGCAAAACTGAAAAAAATGCACCTTTATTTCCAAATAGAATATTGGCGCCAAACATTGTGATAGGGACATAATTTAAACGGTTTTATAACCGGGACAAATGGGCAAATACATTTCATGGGTTTTAATTACAGTAGCATGCATTATTTAAAAACTATAATGGCCGAAAAAAGAAAAATAATTTTTTCCCATTTTTCCATTAAAACACATTTAGAATAAAATAATTCTTGGCATAATGTCCCACTTAAAGAAAGCCTAATTGGTGGCGAAAAAAACAAGATATAGTTCATTTCATTGTGATAAGTAATAATAAAGTTACAGACGAATGAATGGAAGGAGCGCTGAAAGGTGAAAATTGCTCTGGTGGTCAGGGGGTAAAACCCCTCGGTGGTGAAGTGGTTAATATAGCCTTAGAATTCCTAAGCTTTGGCAGTCTTTTCGTCACACTTACATACTATTCATATCGCAAATTATTTCTGTTTTAAGAAAGCAAACTTTTGTTTTTCTTATATTTTTCATATGTTACATACTTTTAATCAACAAGATTGTTGGATGTAAATTAGAAGAGTTGGAGAGTCTGAGTCGGTGGAATCATAAACTGAGGAGTTGGAGGATTTTTGTACAAACCCCACAGCAGAAACATCAGATCTGCTTCATGCTTGTTCAGGGTCTATGGCTAAGGCCCGGTTCACATTAGCGTTCGCTATCCGGATTTTTCGGATCTGATCTGGACCGCATACTGTACAAACGGAACGTACGTTCCGCATAGCAATGCAAAGGCTATGCGGACGTTCACATACGTACGTTCCGTACAGTACGGAGCCGGACCGGATCCGGACTCCGGACTCTTTTCCAACATGCGCTATTTTTTGTGTCCGGATCTCCGGCCCACGCATCCTGACCGGAGCCTGACCTGAGCCTGACAGCACCATCAGGAACACAGAAACCAATGGGAAACGGAAGGCACAGAACACACTGCCTACAAAAACCTGAGGTTCTACCCCACTTTCTATGCGTATCCAAGCGGCCATTTGGATGGGGACACATGGGCCAAGCATGTCTGGAGTGGAGCAGCAGTGACACACGTGCTGGAGCTGTTTGGCAGAATGTCGGAGGTGGAGGTGAGGCCTACAGCGGAGGAACCTGATTGTACATGTGCACCAGGTGCACCTTCTGCTGACCCGAACATTTTTTTATTTATATTTAACTATTTTTTGCCCAGGGATCCGGATGGCAGCCTGATGCATGCCTGATACAAACGGACCGGATCCGGATCGGAACCGTACGGTTCTGATCAGGATCAGGTCAGGATCCGATCAGGATCCGGTCCGTTTACTTGCCAAAACACAAGTGTGAACGGGGCCTAAAAGTATTAGAGGCAGAGGTTCAGTGAGACAGCAAGGAAATGTGCATTGTTAAAAAAGGAAATAAATATGTCAGCCTCCATATTCCTCTTGCTTCACTTGCTCTACTCTGTAACAAATTGTTTATCTTTATTTCTTCTATGCTATAAGTTCCTATGCCTTTTCTAATGTGGTCTGGCTTACTGCAGCTTTTCCTAATTGCACAGTAGCTGTGTTATCTCTGTTATATGATCTAATCTTCTCTCTATAGTCGGCACAGTCAGGCTGAGGCAGTCAGACTGGAATGTGCAGGGCTGCTTGTGATTAGCTAGAAGCTGTACACACCCCCTGCAGGCTCTGTGTGACTAACACACTCTGCTTAGCTGAGCCTATTAGAAGCTGGTTAGTTTGTTTGTAAACACTGCCTAAAACTGGCAATTACAAGCCAGGTTTGCAGCAGAGAATGGCAGAAACAGCACAGAGGGGACCAGGAGCACATAATGAATAGAATGGTATGCTTTTTATTGTAAGAATTTCAGAGTACAGATTCTCTTTAAGAGCAGGATGCTTGCAACAATGTGCAATACTGATTCTCTGATTCTAATTCTTCTACTAGACATATTTTGGAATATTGCACTGATATTATATTGTTTACATAAACCTTGTGTGTCCAGGGAGGAATGTAGCTCTCAGCAGGATGTTTGTTCTGCTGACCCATAAGCTACATTTTTCTGCTGTTATTAAAGAATGTGTGTGTGTGTGTGTGTGTGTGTGTGTGTGTGTGTGTGTGTGTGTGTGTGTGTGTGTGTGTGTGTGTGTGTGTGTGTGTGTGTGTGTGTGTGTGTGTGTGTGTGTGTGTGTGTGTGTGTGTGTGTGTGTGTGTGTGTTGTAAGAAACTGCTGTTTTATATTTTACTTCTACAAAATTATGCTCATGCGTAGTGTTAAAGAGACACTGAAGCTAAAAAAAAAATATGATGATGTAATAAATTGGTTGTGTAGTATGGATAATTACTAGAACATTAGTAGCAAAGAAAATATTCTCATATTTTTATTTTCAGTTATATTGGGGTTTTTTTTATGACGCTGCATCATTCTCTAATATTTGCAGTTTACACATTACTCAACATTCTAAATGATTTTACAGAGCAGGCTAGTAAACCTTTGAACTCTTCTCTGCAGAGAGAAAGAAAATACAATACACTTGAGATAACAAGCTTCAGAAGACAGAGCTCTCTGCGACTTTGGAAGTGGTGGAGCTCAATGGCTCTTTCTGCATAGATAACAACTAGAGTTTCTTAACTCTTCCTGTACTGGAATATATTACTTATGTCTCTGTTTCTAATGTTTTATTTCTTAGCTGTACTACACACACAAATCATATCATTTTTTTTTTTTCACTTCAGTGTCTCGAAGTATTTATCAGCAGTAATTTTGCAATGAAAATGAAAGGCAAGTTCCAGGAATGCTCTTATTATTAAAGGGAGCTTCCAGATTCCACCATAAATCCCCCCTTGGGCTTATCCCCACATTTAGGGTATAGTAATGCCTAAGCACTAAGATAGGGATGAGCTTCTTCTCCATCACATTGGACAAGTGTGCATTGAAAAGGGAAGGACAGGGTTTCCTGCCTATTTTTCTAGAGTACCTCCTACTGTTATGGACCAAGCAAGTTAACTGATATTGCCCAGGGACAATCAAAAACAGTCAGATACTGTGTTGACGGACTTTGAGCCGATTTCACAGTTTACGGTGGGCTTTGTGAATCAAGGCCAAACTGACACTTTCACTGTCAAGACACATGTTACTCAGATGCTACTTTCAGATTCAGACAGGCCTGGGATCACAAGGACATTTGGAATGAATTAGTAATTGGTAGGCTGGCAGATAGCATTGCTATCCCTTGGGGAACCATTACAGGATATTGCCCAATAGAAAGCAGCCCTGTAAATTAAAACATATCAGTCACTCTGCAAGCACAGTGGTCTGCTTCCAATACAACCCATATTCTGAAGGCTTAATCACATTATTAGCATTTACCTCAAAGGAAGCTATTTACAGTTGAAACAGTACACGGTATATCATTCTTTCTCTATGATAAAGAGTAATACAGTAAGTGTTTTAGGCTTACAGGTCATAGAAAGTCCTTTGTAATATAATCAAGCATTCAGGAGGCAGCTATGTCATGTGATCCAATCAATACAGCAATATGCTTTACTGTTTGCACAGTCATTGATTTTGCGGCATAATAAAAGGTGCAGCATCCTTGGTATCAGCGTGTGATTACACAATAAAGCAATCCTAATTAGAAAAACAACATTGCATGAGTAGCAGCCTTAATTAGTTACTGCATGCTGAACTTGTATGTCTAGAAACTGTCCAGTCTTCCATCAGAGATACAAATAAGTGACTGCATGCATGCTATTCCCATCAGTGTATAGGCCTCTTTCACATGGGAGGCTGAAGTGCACGTTTGCTGAGCAGTTCAGTCTCCTGTCTGCTGCCCGACAGTGCAATTTGGGTGCAATTTAAATGCAGCCGAATTGCACGGTAGTAACACCATGCATTTAAAGTGCTGACATATGGTGGTGTTACAGGGCAGCAGGACCGTCACATATTGCGTCTGAGCACAGCTGCGCTCACATCTGACTCCAAGGGGGGGGGGTCATTTGCGCAGCACCGGTACCATGCACTACCAAGCCAGTGCAGGAGAGCAGCTGACAGGTGGTGAATTCACTGCCTGTCAGGTGCCCATGTGAAAGGGGCCTAGTCATGTGTCCAAACCAACTGCATCATCTGCACGGACTATTCATAACCTTATGAGAGAATGCATCATCTGCACAGACTATTCATGGCCTTATGAGAGAATGCAACATCTGCACGGACTAGTCATGACCTTATGAAAGAATGCATCATCTGCACGGACTATTCATGACCTTATGAGAGAATGCAACATCTGCACGGACTAGTCATGACCTTATGAAAGAATGCAACATCTGCACGGACTATTCATGACCTTATGAGAGAATGCATCATCTGCACGGACTATTCATGACCTTATGAGAGAATGCAACATCTGCACGGACTATTCATGACCTTATGAGAGAATGCATCATCTGCACGGACTATTCATGACCTTATGAGAGAATGCAACATCTGCACGGACTATTCATGACCTTATGAGAGAATGCATCATCTGCACGGACTATTCATGACCTTATGAGAGAATGCAACATCTGCACAGACTATTCATGGCCTTATGAGAGAATGCAACATCTGCACGGACTATTCATGACCTTATGAGAGAATGCAACATCTGCACGGACTATTTATGACCTTATGAGAGAATGCATCATCTGCACAGACTATTCATGACCTTATGAGAGAATGCAACATCTGCACGGACTATTCATGACTTTATGAGAGAATGCATCATCTGCACGGACTATTCATGACCTTATGAGAGAATGCAACATCTGCACGGACTATTCATGACCTTATGAGAGAATGCAACATCTGCACGGACTATTCATGACCTTATGAGAGAATGCATCATCTGCACGGACAATTCATGACCTTATGAGAGAATACATCATCTGCATGGACTATTCATGACCTTATGAGAGAATACATCATCTGCACAGACTATTCATGACCTTATGAGAGAATGCATCATCTGCACGGACAATTCATGACCTTATGAGAGAATACATCATCTGCACGGACTATTCATGACCTTATGAGAGAATGCAACATCTGCACGGACTATTCATGACCTTATGAGAGAATGCAACATCTGCACGGACTATTCATGACCTTATGAGAGAATGCATCATCTGCACGGACTATTCATGACCTTATGAGAGAATGCATCATCTGCACGGACTATTCATGACCTTATGAGAGAATGCAACATCTGCACGGACTATTCATGACCTTATGAGAGAATGCATCATCTGCACGGACTATTCATGACCTTATGAGAGAATGCATCATCTGCACGGACTATTCATGACCTTATGAGAGAATGCAACATCTGCACGGACTATTCATGACCTTATGAGAGAATGCATCATCTGCACGGACTATTCATGACCTTATGAGAGAATGCATCATCTGCACGGACTATTCATGACCTTATGAGAGAATGCATCATCTGCACGGACTATTCATGACCTTATGAGAGAATGCAACATCTGCACGGACTATTCATGACCTTATGAGAGAATGCAACATCTGCACGGACTATTCATGACCTTATGAGAGAATGCATCATCTGCACGGACTATTCATGACCTTATGAGAGAATGCATCATCTGCACGGACTATTCATGACCTTATGAGAGAATGCATCATCTGCACGGACTATTCATGACCTTATGAGAGAATGCATCATCTGCACGGACTATTCATGACCTTATGAGAGAATGCAACATCTGCACGGACTATTCATGACCTTATGAGAGAATGCATCATCTGCACGGACTATTCATGACCTTATGAGAGAATGCATCATCTGCACGGACTATTCATGACCATATGAGAGAATAACTATATCCAAAAATATCACCAATTACCAACACAGCCAAGACAACGGCTCAATCCAAAAATACTAAGAGATATTTCAAATTATAATCGAATAAATATATTTTTTCTCCTTCTGCACTGTATCAGAATAACTTTGGATTATTTAAAAAAAGATGGTTTGAAACAACAGTTATGGTAACTATGTTATCTCCAGCATGAGATAAATTAACTAATTCATTTTGTGATTAACCTTAACCTCCCTGGCGTTCAATTTCTCCAGGATTTCAGTGCATCCAAAAGTGATGCAATTAATTTTCATAACCTTTTTTTTCCTGTAAATTGCCAAAATGTGTCAAGCAAGAGTCTAGCATACAGTGCAGGAGAGTATTGACATGCATGCACATCAATACTGTTCACAGCAGGCTTTGTATTGACATGTATATCTGTCAATACCTCAATGGAGGTTAATCCTTTGGCTCCCAAATATCTAAAACTTAACTTTCAACTAAGCCCAACCCTAACCTTAGCCTGTTAAAAGATCCTTAACCCACCCCTGATTCCTCAATAATCATTACCAATAACCAATGAAGCCCTAAGTATCTTTTCTATTTGGGATGTAGAATATAGTGCAAGATAGTCAGTTTGTCGCTATAAGTTTTTTCTTCTGTGAACTTGTTTTTTGTTTTTCTTTTAACAGGTCAGTGAACTTGATTTTTAATTTCCTGAATGTAGCTGTTCAGTAAAAGGTAGTGGTTGTAACCAGGGCAGTGGAGTCGGAGCAATTTTGGGTACCTGGCGTCGGCGGTATCATAAACTGATGAATTGGATGATTTTGTACCAACTCCACAAGCCTGGCTGTAGTCTTTGTTATCTAAATAATGTACCTGAACCAGTGACAAGATGTTCTGTTCAGAGCTCACATTACACTTCTTCCATGTATAGGTCTGCTACAATGGGAGACATTAGTGGTACATGGTGCAAGCCATATTTCTGTCTGTAGAAATAATATACTTCAAGTGTAATTCCAGCATAAAAGCTGGTCATGTCAAGCTTGATGCAGGATTGGGGATCTCAAAGTTAATTACTTACCACCTGAACTGCTGTCATTCATTATACAGGTGGCGCTCCACCCTCTTGGCAATACAGTTCGAAAAACCTCCAAGTCTGTGACTAAGTAGCCATGGTCCACCTCTAGCTCGGTAGCCACCAATAAGCAATTAGGCTGTGGCTGCTGAGCTGGGGGCAGGGTAATGCAGATGGGGTTGGTCAGAGCCTTGGCAAAACTTTGAAAAAAAGCCATCACTACTGCATTTCAGAGGGGGCTGCACACTCACCTGACTGAATGAATCAGGTAAGTGATCAACTCTGAGAACCCCCCATTCCTGCATCATTAAGACAGAGTCTGAAATGAAAGGCTCTGTCTTTTTGTACTGGAGGTACTCTCTAAAGTAAGTAGTATTTAGGTAGAAGTCCAACAGAAAACATATTTGGTTTAGTTCTATTCAGCGCTCTATGTGTTATTCCGCATCAAACAATATTATAGAGCCTAAGTTGCCTCTATAGCAGGTACTCACGTGAACATGGAGGTGAGACTCTGTGGACTGTTTATTGACAGGAGTAAGAGTCTTGTACTTATGAACAACTAGGAATCCCCATTCACATAAAAAGAGCTAAAGAAGCTGCTAAGTAGATGTAATGAAATATCTTTTAGAAACACTAAGATATCCAGTTGAAACTACCTCATTGTTTTGTGAAAATGTATGATTAGCAATAACATTGACAGAAATACTATAGAGCAGTGCTGTCCAACTTTGCGGGCAATCTAGCAGCAGATTTCCCCACAAAATGCTATTGGATTGGCCGCAGATTTGCCCACAAACTGCACTCAGATTGGCTGCAGATTTACCCACAAACTGCACTCAGATTGGCCGCAGATTTGCCCACAAACTGCACTCAGATTGGCCGCAGATTTGCCCACAAACTGCACTCAGATTGGCCGCAGATTTGCCCACAAACTGCACTCAGATTGGCCGCAGATTTGCCCACAAACTGCACTCAGATTGGCCGCAGATTTGCCCACAAACTGCACTCAGATTGGCCGCAGATTTGCCCACAAACTGCACTCAGATTGGCCGCAGATTTGCCCACAAACTGCACTCAGATTGGCCGCAGATTTGCCCACAAACTGCACTCAGATTGGCCGCAGATTTGCCCACAAACTGCACTCAGATTGGCCGCAGATTTACCCACAAACTGCACTCAGATTGGCCGCAGATTTACCCACAAACTGCACTCAGATTGGCTGCAGATTTACCCACAAACTGCACTCAGATTGGCTGCAGATTTACCCACAAACTGCACTCAGATTGGCTGCAGATTTACCCACAAACTGCACTCAGATTGGCTGCAGATTTACCCACAAACTGCACTCAGATTGGCTGCAGATTTACCCACAAACTGCACTCAGATTGGCTGCAGATTTACCCACAAACTGCACTCAGATTGGCTGCAGAGTTACCCACAAACTGCACTTAGATTGGCTGCAGATTTACCCACAAAATACATTCAGATTGGCTGCAGATTTACCCACAAAATACATTCAGATTGGCTGCAGATTTACCCACAAAATACATTCAGATTGGCTGCAGATTTACCCACAAAATACATTCAGATTGGCCGCAGATTTACCCACAAAATACACTCAGATTGGCTGCAGATTTGCCCACAAAATGCAGTCAGATTGGCCACAGATGTGCCCACAAAATGCACTCAATTGCCCGCAGATGTGCCCACAAAATGCACTCAGATTGCCCGCAGTTGTTCCCACAAAATGCACTCAGATTGCCCGCAGTTGTGCCCACAAAATGAATTCAGATTGCCCAGAACGCCCCCCCCCCCCCCCTCGTTGTCCCCCGTGCTGCCGCCTGCACCAGGATATTGCTGGTTTCCTTGCAACCCCAAAAACTTGCTGAAAGGAAGATTGTCCCCAAATTGGCTCAAGACTATAGGAATATTAGACTATGACAACAGTAAGGACATTAGATTGTGAGCTCCCTTGCGTTACAGTGTACTGTGTAATCCTCTGTGGAAAAGGTCAGTACTATATAAAAAGGTATGATAATTTAAAAAGGCTATTACTGTCTTCATCCAGACACCAACCCCAGAAATGCAGCAGCCTGTGCTGTGCTGATAGTGTTTATGTTGGAGCAACAAAAGTAAAAGCAAAGCGCTATAACCTGTGGATTTACACAGAGTCCCCATTAAAATCCGTGAAGGTGCTGGACTCCAAAATGCCATAAAATGCTTTAACTTACTTTGGGTTTTCTTGTCAGAGAGATGTCTCCCAGCCAGTGCTCTCACTGCACCCCGGACATGATTGCACGCTGGATGGCTTGTCGGCTATACCCACACAACTTTGTTTGGTGATTGAGGGGTCTTCCTTTCTGGCGGGTGCACGCTGTACAAGACGCCGAGACACTCACCTCAGATCAGCAGCGGCGGGCAGGAAATAGGACTGGAGCCAGTCAGACCGGTGCTCCAACGTTTTGTCCTACATTGTCGAAATATCCTACGCTAATGACAGAAGATGGAAACTCCATCGAGGAGACCTACAAATCGAAATAACCTACTATGGAAATAGGCTGATTGTATATGTGTTTTACTGTATGTTATTGCTAATAAAGTAATAACGGAAATAAGTTTGAAAATGCAGCAGTTATAGATGATTAATTTGTGCTCAGGGCGGTTGCACGGCCCCTAGAAAGGGGAACACTTGCCGCTGCACTCCCTCCAACCACAGGCTATTACTCTGCACACCCGTAGGGTAAAACGATGAGGGGAAATGAGAAAACCTAAATGCGCATGTGCAGAGTGTGCGTGGAAAGTACTGAGCACGCGCAGAAGGTAATGTAGGCAAAATCGACGCGTAAGACAAAACGTTGGAGCACCGGCGCATGGCAGCCGCGCGGTGAATTTGAATGGAGGGCGTGACATCATCGGTCACGTCCAGCATGTAAAGTCCCCCGTGCGGCTGTCATGCTCTGGTCACTGGTGTGACTGGTTCCTATCTTCTTCTACTGCTGCCGCCGCCGCCGCCGCCGATCTGAGGTGTATTAGAGGCAATCTACAGAAAACACACCTGATTTTTAAATGCTAAACACAAATACCCTTTCCAAAGAGGACTGAAAATTAAGACTTAACTTTTAATGATATGTATTAAAAAGATCTATTTGTTAAACACATAGAAAGTGAACAATTGGTAGGGGGGTATTATCGTTGGTAACAAATTACCATCCTCCCCTTTTCCAATGTCTAACCAAAAGCTCTACACATAACTCGACATGTTTCATTTCCTAAAGTGGAAATTTCGTCAGGAGTGAAAGTGCTCAGTGCTAGAGTGCCATATTGCTAAAAACAGTTACATTAATCACAAATCACATATCTAGTGTAACAAAAAAACAGAGTAACGGCCGTAACGAGACAGCCTGCTAGAGTTCATCATGGTGGCTGCCCTTTTATAGTGTATAGCCAGGGCTGAAGGTTGCTGGGTAAGGCGGGAGCCAATTCCTCCTCCCCGGAGGGAGTATCCCCTCATCCCATAGGTCAAAAGTAGAGTCCATCAAACATATTCCCCAATCAGTCCATTCCCCATACTCGCCAATGTAGAAGAGAAAACATACAATCATCCGCTTTCCAACTCCCTTTTTCCCATTGTCTGATCCTCCATTGTATATAGAACCCTTAACACTGAAAGCCAGTGTGGTGGCAAAACGTTAAAACTCTATAAAAGAGAGCTACGTATTCCGCGCCCTCTGATTGGTCCAGGCGGGGGCGCTGGGGGCGTGGACGGGCAGAGCGCTTGGAGGCCTACGTCAGAGCTGCGTAGACCAATAGGACGCCGCTCAGCCTCCATCAGCGCTCACTCCCGTCCGCATATGCGCATGAAAGGGACGCTTATGGACGTCATCACGTCCTAATGCGTTACCATAGTGATCCAAAGCGCATCCAGCCTTTGCTGGTAAAAGCGGACTACGTGCCAATCGTCATGGCAACGCATAAACAGAACATGGATACAGGCCTGAAAAGGCACCGTATCTGCATCACCAGAGGCGGCCAGGGAACGTTACTGATGCGGGGGGGCTGAGCGGGAGGGGGGGGGACTAATCATAAGGTTCAAAAGGGATCTACTATTGAGGGATAATCCATAAAGGAGTGGAAAAACCCATTTGGCAACCTGGGAAAATATACCCAATCTAACACAGGAGTAGGGTGGTACAGAGGGGAAACAAAAGAGGTCCCTCCGGCCCTCAGTGAGGTAGGAAATATATTCCAATTACTCATCCTATAGAGCCCAATGATGAACTGTATGAGGTACGTATTCACATAAGGGACATATATTGTTCCAGTCCCCATCAGTTACCGGTGTTTACAAAAAGGGAGAAAAAGTGAAGCCCTCATTGAGTCCCAGAGGGCTAAGGGTGCCCAGTCTGTATATCCAGCGGGCCTCCAATTGACGCAGTCTCTGATCCAAATTGCCCCCTCGGGGCCCCATCTTCCATCTTTGTATAACTCAAAATTTCAAACAAGACGGATCCCCGCCATGTTTCTCATGGAAGTGTCGGGCAACTGAAGTGTTGCGTTTGTAGTTAACATCCCCTAAATGCTCTAGGATTCTCTCCTTGACAACCCTTGTGGTCTCTCCCACATATATTAAAGGGCAGGGGCACTGGATTGCATATACTACTCCTTCACTGTTACAGTTGAAGAAATCCCATAGTTCAAAGGTGCGTCCGTCCTTAGGGGCAGTGAAGTTCTTACAGTTAAGGACATTGGCACAGGCCTTACATTTCCCACACCTATACATACCCTTGGGGGGGTTGGAGTTCAGCCAGGTTTTCCTTTCACTGGCAGTATTTCTGTCAGTTGGGGGCAAGAAAGAGTGTGTTAAATTGTCCCCCAAATTTTTCCCCCTTCTATAAGTGATGAGGGGTGCCCTTGGTAGATAAGCTTGTAATTGTGGGTCTAATTTCAGGATGGACCAGTGTCGCCCCAAAATTCGTTTTACATTGTTTGATTGATTAGAAAAAGTACTCACTATTCTCGCCTTTGTGCATTCTTTCGAAGAGTCCCTATTTTTAGGGATTAGAAGGTCCTTACGCTCAACTGTCTGTGCTTTTTCATATGCCTCCCTTACCACCTCTTTAGGGTAACCCCGTTCAGCTCTCCCCAAGGTTCACAAAGATATGCGCAATCCACCCGGTCGTCCGATTGTATCGGGTAATAACTGCCTCACAGAACAGACCAGTAAATATGTAGACTCATTCATGAGACCGTTTGTGGAAAGCCTCCCTGCATATTTACGTGACACCATGGACCTCTTGAACAAATTACATGATGTGCATATTGGGGACCAGGTGTGGCTAGCAAGTCTGGATGTAGAGGCCTTATACAATAATATTGATCATAATCTAGGCTTGAATGCCACGGGATACTACTTGCAGTCTAGAAGTGTCCATTTGGCAGAGCATTCAGCATTGATCCTTGACCTCTTGTCGTTTATTTTACATCATAATTATTTTCTATTTCAGAACAAGTACTACTTACAGAGGAGGGGTTGTGCAATGGGGACGGCCTGTGCCCCCTCATACGCAAACCTCTTCCTTGGATGGTGGGAGGACACAATTGTCTTCGGGGAGGAGCTGGCAGTATACACCTCCCACGTGATTTTCTGGGGCCGTTTCATAGATGACATCTTCATCTTGTGGGACGGCCCCAGGTTGTTGATTTCGTCGAACAGCTAAATACTAATGACATTGGTATGTTCTTTACCCACGAGATTCATAAGGATAGCATCAACTTTCTAGATGTGCAGATCCGGAAAAATAAGAAGGGTGGCCTTGATACTAAGATTTACCGTAAGCCTACGGCCACGAACTCCCTCTTGGAATGGCGTAGTTTTCATCCTGAGCCCCTTAAAAAGGGCATCCCAAAGGGACAGTTCCTGCGGGCTCGCAGGAACTGCACTAATGAATCAGACTTCACTGAAGAATGTAACACCCTAGGAAAGCGGTTCTCTGAACGGGGTTACCCTAAAGAGGTGGTAAGGGAGGCATATGAAAAAGCACAGACAGTTGAGCGTAAGGACCTCCTAATCCCTAAAAATAGGGACTCTTCGAAAGAATGCACAAAGGCGAGAATAGTGAGTACTTTTTCTAATCAATCAAACAATGTAAAACGAATTTTGGGGCGACACTGGTCCATCCTGAAATTAGACCCACAATTACAAGCTTATCTACCAAGGGCACCCCTCATCACTTATAGAAGGGGGAAAAATTTGGGGGACAATTTAACACACTCTTTCTTGCCCCCAACTGACAGAAATACTGCCAGTGAAAGGAAAACCTGGCTGAACTCCAACCCCCCCAAGGGTATGTATAGGTGTGGGAAATGTAAGGCTTGTGCCAATGTCCTTAACTGTAAGAACTTCACTGCCCCTAAGGACGGACGCACCTTTGAACTATGGGATTTCTTCAACTGTAACAGTGAAGGAGTAGTATATGCAATCCAGTGCCCCTGCCCTTTAATATATGTGGGAGAGACCACAAGGGTTGTCAAGGAGAGAATCCTAGAGCATTTAGGGGATGTTAACCACAAACGCAACACTTCAGTTGCCCGACACTTCCATGAGAAACATGGCGGGGATCCGTCTTGTTTGAAATTTTGGGTTATACAAAGATGGAAGATGGGGCCCCGAGGGGGCAATTTGGATCAGAGACTGCGTCAATTGGAGGCCCGCTGGATATACAGACTGGGCACCCTTAGCCCTCTGGGACTCAATGAGGGCTTCACTTTTTCTCCCTTTTTGTAAACACCGGTAACTGATGGGGACTGGAACAATATATGTCCCTTATGTGAATACGTACCTCATACAGTTCATCATTGGGCTCTATAGGATGAGTAATTGGAATATATTTCCTACCTCACTGAGGGCCGGAGGGACCTCTTTTGTTTCCCCTCTGTACCACCCTACTCCTGTGTTAGATTGGGTATATTTTCCCAGGTTGCCAAATGGGTTTTTCCACTCCTTTATGGATTATCCCTCAATAGTAGATCCCTTTTGAACCTTATGATTAGTCCCCCCCCTCCCGCTCAGCCCCCCCGCATCAGTAACGTTCCCTGGCCGCCTCTGGTGATGCAGATACGGTGCCTTTTCAGGCCTGTATCCATGTTCTGTTTATGTGTTGCCATGACGATTGGCACGTAGTCCGCTTTTACCAGCAAAGGCTGGATGCGCTTTGGATCACTATGGTAACGCATTAGGACGTGATGACGTCCATAAGCGTCCCTTTCATGCGCATATGCGGACGGGAGTGAGCGCTGATGGAGGCTGAGCGGCGTCCTATTGGTCTACGCAGCTCTGACGTAGGCCTCCAAGCGCTCTGCCCGTCCACGCCCCCAGCGCCCCCGCCTGGACCAATCAGAGGGCGCGGAATACGTAGCTCTCTTTTATAGAGTTTTAACGTTTTGCCACCACACTGGCTTTCAGTGTTAAGGGTTCTATATACAATGGAGGATCAGACAATGGGAAAAAGGGAGTTGGAAAGCGGATGATTGTATGTTTTCTCTTCTACATTGGCGAGTATGGGGAATGGACTGATTGGGGAATATGTTTGATGGACTCTACTTTTGACCTATGGGATGAGGGGATACTCCCTCCGGGGAGGAGGAATTGGCTCCCGCCTTACCCAGCAACCTTCAGCCCTGGCTATACACTATAAAAGGGCAGCCACCATGATGAACTCTAGCAGGCTGTCTCGTTACGGCCGTTACTCTGTTTTTTTGTTACACTAGATATGTGATTTGTGATTAATGTAACTGTTTTTAGCAATATGGCACTCTAGCACTGAGCACTTTCACTCCTGACGAAATTTCCACTTTAGGAAATGAAACATGTCGAGTTATGTGTAGAGCTTTTGGTTAGACATTGGAAAAGGGGAGGATGGTAATTTGTTACCAACGATAATACCCCCCTACCAATTGTTCACTTTCTATGTGTTTAA
Organism: Hyperolius riggenbachi; assembly: GCF_040937935.1. NCBI lineage: Eukaryota > Metazoa > Chordata > Amphibia > Anura > Hyperoliidae > Hyperolius > Hyperolius riggenbachi. Next base: position 227,155,079 of record NC_090649.1, read on the forward strand.
CAAATAGATCTTTTTAATACATATCATTAAAAGTTAAGTCTTAATTTTCAGTCCTCTTTGGAAAGGGTATTTGTGTTTAGCGTGTATTAGAGGCAACAGCACGGGGGACAAAGAGGGGGAAGCCTGTAAATATATAATCTATAGTCCGCGCAGCATGGGGGAAAGGGTCTTTATTTAAAAAAAAAAAAAAAAAAGTTGCGCTACACGGAGCAGGCGGCAGGGGGGCCGCAGCAGGAGGCCTGGCGGGCCGCATGCGGCCCACGGGCCGCCAGTTGGACAGCACTGCTATAGAGGTTTCCATTACAGCTCTGCATCTGGGTGGACGCAGCACACATCCTGCTTTGAGAAGCTTAATCTCACTGGTATTATAAAGTATGTTAATTAATTCCCCAAAGCTTCAAATCTGAATCAAATGCTTACGGAAGCTACCATGGATCCGGCTAGCGGCTCACTGCTTTCTGAGAAGATGCTGACTCATTGGGCCTATAGACAGTATGTTGTCTGCAGTGACGTGACCCAAATAAGGCCATTTACTAATGATTTGCTGAATCATAAGCCGACTTGTTCCTCTTTTTATTTTATTATTTTTTTTAAGACTTGTACATAACAGGGTGCTTATAGCTAGCCCCATCCATCATTCTAAACCCCTTTAGTAAATCACCTGATCACAGTTGTGCTATCAGCCTTCCTCAGCAACAGAGATTTTCCAGTTAGCTTGACAACAATAAAAGTATCAGCATGCTGAGAGGATCTGTCACTGTCCAGGGTAAACAGTGTCAATCCTTTACACACACAGGTGACTGCCCCACATTTTGCACTGGCACAATGCCCAGCAACCAGAGAAGCCTGACCCTATCTGAAGCATCAGGGTTCCCACAAAAGACAGATCCTATCTGAAGAATAAGGGTTCCACAAAAGTGTCAGGGTTCCCACAGTAAGCCTGGCCCTATCTGAAGCATCAGGGTTCCCACAGAAGTGGACCCTATCTAGAGCATTGGCATTCCCACAGAAGCCAGACCCTATCTGAAGCATTAGGGTCCCCACAGAAGCCAGCCCCTACCTGAAAAATGAGGGTTCCCACAAAAGAATGAGGGTTCCCACAGTAAGTTTGACCCTATCTAAAAGCATCAGGGTCCCCACAGAAGCATCAGGGTCCCCACAGAAGCCTGGCCCTATCTGAAGCATCAAGGTCCCCACAGAAGCCTGGCCCTATCTGAAGCATCAGGGTCCCCACAGAAGGCTGACCCTATCTGAAGCATCAGGGTCCCCACAGAAGCCTGACCCTATCTGAAGCATCAGGGTCCCCACAGAAGCCTGACCCTATCTGAAGCATCAGGGTCCCCACAGAAGCCTGACCCTATCTGAAGCATCAGGGTCCCCACAGAAGCCTGGCCCTATCTGAAGCACCAGGGTCCCCACAGAAGCCTGGCCCTATCTGAAGCATCAGGGTCCCCATAGAAGCCTGGCCCTATCTGAAACATCAGGGTCCCCACAGAAGCCTGGCCCTATCTGAAGCATCAGGGGTCCCCACAGAAGCCTGACCCTATATGTAGCATCAGTGTCCCAACAGAAGCCTGACCCTATCTGAAACATCAGGTTCCCCACAGAAGCCTGACCCTATCTGAAGCATCAGTGTTCCCACAGAAGCCTGGCACTATCTGAAGCATCAGGGTCCCCACAGAAGCCTGGCCCTATCTGAAGCATCAGGGTCCTCACAGAAGCCTGACCCTATCTGTAGCATCAGGGTCCCCACAGAAGCCTGACCCTATCTGAAGCATCAGGGTCCCCACAGAAGCCTGACCCTATCTGTAGCATCAGGGTCCCCACAAAAGCCTGACCCTATCTGTAGCATCAGGGTCCCCACAGAAGCCTGGCCCTATCTGAAGCATCAGGGTCCCCACAGAAGCCTGGCCCTATCTGAAGCATCAGTGTCCCCACAGAAGCCTGGCCCTATCTGAAGCATCAGGGTCCCCACAGAAGCCTGACCCTATCTGTAGCATCAGGGTCCCCACAAAAGCCTGACCCTATCTGTAGCATCAGGGTCCCCACAAAAGCCTAACTCTATCTGAAGCATCAGGATCCCCACAGAAGCCTGACCCTATCTGAAGCATCAGTGTCCCCACAGAAGCCTGGCCCTATCTGAAGCATCAGGGTCCCCACAGAAGCCTGGCCCTATCTTAAGCATCAGGGGTCCCCGCAGAATCCTGACCCTATATGTAGCATCAGTGTCCCAACAGAAGCCTGACCCTATCTGAAGCATCAGTGTCCCCACAGAAGCCTGACTCTATCTGAAGCATCAGGGTCCCCACAAAAGCCTGACTCTATCTGAAGCATCAGTGTCCCCACAAAAGCCTGACTCTATCTGAAGCATCAGGGTCCCCACAGAAGCCTGGCACTATCTGAAGCATCAGGGGTCCCCACAGAATCCTGACCCTATATGTAGCATCAGTGTCCCAACAGAAGCCTGACCCTATCTGAAGCATCAGTGACCCCACAGAAGCCTGGCCCTATCTGAAGCATCAGGGTCCCCACAGAAGCCTGACCCTATCTGTAGCATCAAGGTCCCCACAGAAGCCTGACCCTATATGTAGCATCAGGGTCCCCACAGAAGCCTGGCCCTATCTGAAGCATCAGGGTCCCAACAGAAGCCTGGCCCTATCTGAAGCATCAGGGTCCCCACAGAAGCCTGACCCTATCTGTAGCATCAGGGTCCCCACAAAAGCCTGACGCTATCTGAAGCATCAGGGTCCCCACAGAAGCCTGACCCTATCTGTAGCATCAGTGTCCAACAGAAGCCTGACCCTATCTGAAGCATCAGTGTCCCCACATAAGCCTGACTCTATCTGAAGCATCAGGGTCCCCACAGAAGCCTGGCCCTATCTGAAGCATCAGGGTCCCCACAGAAGCCTGACCCTATCTGAAGCATCAGGGTCCCCACAGAAGCCTGACCCTATCTGTAGCATCAGGGTCCCCACAGAAGCCTGGCCCTATCTGAAGCATCAGGGTCCCCACAGAAGCCTGGCCCAATCTGAAGCATCAGGGTCCCCACAGAAGCCTGACCCTATCTGTAGCATCAGGCTCCCCACAGAAGCCTGACCCTATCTGTAGCATCAGGGTCCCCACAAAAGCCTGACCCTATCTGAAGCATCAGTGTCCCCACAGAAGCCTGACTCTATCTGAAGCATCAGGGTCCCCACAGAAGCCTGACGCTATCTGAAGCATCAGGGTCCCAACAGAAGCCTGACCCTATCTGAAGCATCAGTGTCCCCACAGAAGCCTGGCCCTATCTGAAGCATCAGGGTCCCCACAGAAGCCTGGCCCTATCTGAAGCATCAGGGGTCCCCGCAGAATCCTGACCCTATATGTAGCATCAGTGTCCCAACAGAAGCCTGACCCTATCTGAAGCATCAGTGTCCCCACAGAAGCCTGGCCCTATCTGAAGCATCAGGGTCCCCACAGAAGCCTGACCCTATCTGTAGCATCAGGGTCCCCACAAAAGCCTGACTCTATCTGAAGCATCAGGGTCCCCACAAAAGCCTGACTCTATCTGAAGCATCAGTGTCCCCACAGAAGCCTGACCCTATCTGAAGCATCAGGGGCCATTACTGCTTCAATCTCCTTCTGAAGTGTTCCTTTCTTCTGGAAGGGAAATTGTTCTCTTTACCTTTATTGCAATAGCTGCTCTCTGAGGGTCACTGACATGTTACTATATAGGCAACAGAAGTAGAGATTGAGTTAATGGGTTAATAGTGAATTCCTCCAGGGGGTATCAGATTCTAACATGACCCACATATCTAGTCTTTGTGAACAGATGTAATGATTCACTCCCACACCTTAGCAATGGCACAAGAAGCTGCAAACTCCTCTGCAATAAAACACCCTTGGAACAGCAAGCAGATATTATTTTAAGTAACAATCATTCCCAGCGACTCATTACAACAGCTACATTATGTCAATGTCAAGGCTGAGCATCTTTCAGAGGGAGACCGCTCTCCTGACACAAAGCCTATTTCTCCTCTTGTTTCCAACATACAGAAGAAATGCAAGGACATTAGCAATGTAGATATCATGTAACACATATGGCTACAAATGCTTGTCAACAGGACAGCGGCATTAGCCCCCCCCCCCCCCCCCCCCCCCCCAACAAAAAAAATTAGTAGATTTACCGATATTCTACTACTTAATTGATACAGTGAAATATCAGTAATATTTGCAGATATTTTACTATGACCTGTCCTAACCTCTCCTTACTTTCACACAGAACCCCCCCTCCTTGTGGTGCAAATCTTAACCTCCCAGTTGTGCCTAACCTACCCTTAACTAACCTGAGCCCCCATGGGCGCCTAACCTTAAAGAGAACCTGAACTGAAAATAAAAAGTCAAAATAAACATACACAGGTCATACTTGCCTCCCGTGTAGTGTGTTCATCAATCTCTTTCTCCTCTCCTGCATCATGTTTGTCCACTGTGATCGATGAAATTCTCTGTCCTCCATTTTGAAAATGGCCATTACCCCATAACAGCATCCTGGTCAGCATACTGTTTAACTGTTATATCGCCCACTTGAGCCATAGGGAAACATGGACATTACCTTGCACATTCAGTTGTAACTGACAGCGCATATATAACATGACAGCAACTGGTATATTTCAGTTCTGACAAAATCTTGCCAGAACTGGAAGGGATCACTGTAAGAAGAAAATGGTGAGCTTCTGAGAGGAACCGATGGCGAGGTAAGTATGTAATATTTATTTGCAGCTACATTATGTGTTTATTTTTAATAATTTTACTCAGTTCAGGTTCCCTTTAAACCCCACCCCCAGTGGGCAACTAAACTTAACCTTAGTCACCATCTATAATTACCTGCATGAAACTGTTACGCCATAATGGCTTATTCATTCCTCTCTCTCCCAAACTTTCACCACAAACCAATATCATAGTAATTCTGCAGCACTCTAGGTGTCCTCCAGCAGTATCTACTTAAAAAAAATAGTAAAGCAGTCACATTACTACTGCTGACAACTCAAAAATCAGTGTACTCTGTAGCCTGTCAGCACTGAGCCTGACGCATAACTAGAAGAGGTTTTGAAGATGCACACTGCCTAGAGTACTGCACTGAGAGCCTCAGAACACAGCAAAGTCGTGAAAGCATTATTTGCTAAACATTCGAAATATTAAAAACACTCGAGACAGAATACAACATCTTGTAGCCTTTTAAATCACAGATATAATCGCCACAGATAATATTAGCAACACATTTGCACTGCATTCCATTTGACAGCTAACTAGTTCCGTATGTTTGGTGTTGGCTGGTAATACATTCACTTAACGCTAATCATTTGAAGATGTGTCTAGAAATATGCAATAAATCTGTGCAGATAAAAATAATAATAAAAAAGTGTTTTTTTTTTTTATTGTAGGCAGAACCAGTTTAAAAGCAATAAGGAGATGTAATCATTTAATAGCAGAGGGTAATATAGGACTACTTAGGTGTCCTGTGCTACACATATTAGGCTGAGAGATGTCCCAGCAAGTCACTAGGGCTAGGATTCAGAGACTGTCTGAGCACATAAACACACTGCCCATGGAGAATGGGACTGAAAAAAGCTTAGTCACCACAATGCATGTCAGTCTGTCCCGCTGATTAACCAATGAGCTGCCAGACCCCTAATGCTTTCTAAAGGGAAACAGCGCGTAAAAAGGACTTCACATGTCTATTAGCTCATCAGCCGTCAATTCAACAATTTTTGTACTATAACCTGTCCAGATCTAGGGTAAGACAGGCTTCAACAATTATTAATAAATGGCTCTTTACCTCTTGGACAAATAATTCAACTTTCCAGTAACATTTTGGTATTGAGGAACCAGAATGTGAAGAAGCCAAACTTCTGCTTTGCATGGGGGTTAATCAGATGAGGGGAGCAGTTTATTAATCAGGCCATAGCTTTCTGGATCTGAGTGATGATGCCCTGTTCACAGTGGGTTGCATTTTAGCGCAGCGCAGAAAGTCGCACTGCAATCATTGCACTGTGGGGCGTTGCGGTGCAAAGTAACAGACGCATTGTAACGCAGAAAGTCACACTGAAATGGAAAATCAATGCAAAGTTCACAGTGCAATCTAATGGAATGTGGTGTCCTAACGCAGTGTGTTATCGCATAACGTGTGTGTTAACAGGGGCAGCAAAGCCTGCTTTTCACTAATTGCAAGTGTTGTGGTCCTTACAGTTTTGCCTCTACTAATTTCTGTTGCTGTAGATTAATTAAAAAAAAAAAACACACGAATGACTTCACATGTGTATTGTAAAGCAGTTGAGCAACAGATGATGTTATTGAGCTGCATGTCAGGCAAGTGATGGGAGCAGGGCAGCATCATGCATTCAGCAGCAGCAGCAGCACTTGTCATCCTTACCAGCGATCCTGAGCACAGCCCTCTCGGCCGGGTCCAGCACCGCAGCTCCGGAGCTCTTCCTCTTACATCTCTCGTGTCTGGGGAGGTTCCAGGGCAGAGTGTCACCCGGGGCTGGGGAAGCCGAGCCCGACTTCTGGCTGAAGTCTTCATCATCGGAGAAGTCAGCCGACGAGGACATGGAGCAGCGGTAGGACGCGGTGCCCGAGCTCTGTAGGGAGAACAGAACATAGACGTTACATGGATGCAATGATCAAGCATTTCCCTGGCAGCCCCCTGTGTATTTGTATTACAGCAGCAGCCCCCAGGCGGGAGCCGGTATGTATGACAGCACTGCTTACCATTGTGTGACATTCAGGAGATCGCTGTCGCCTGACAAATCATTTGCCTTTTGGTGAGGATGGGCAACAGGAAATGATCCCAACAACCTAACGATTTCCAATGACCGGCCCAGCTCCAGTCAGAGCAAGCAACTGCAACCAACCAAGCCTACACTGCGAAAAGCCTGACATCTGGCTCCCTCTAGTGGCCAACCTTACACCTGCAGGGTCCTGCGCAACTAATCATCAGGCTTCTCTAATAAGTGCACGGCATAGGACGGTGGCTTCCTTTGTTGTGATTTCTCAAGGCTTCTGAGACTTTCTAGTTCAGCGTACATCCCACTCAGTGCTCCACTTCTATCCGGTCTGTGAGCGCCAGACAAAGGAGTAGCTGAGCAGCTGAAAGAGCAGGAACTGGCTGAGGAGAGGAACTCCCTGGAGCTTTATATATACAGGGAGCTTTCCTCAGTAGCTCTCTGTCAAGACAGTTCCAGTAAACACATGCTTCATCTCGGTTTATAGCCTCTGTCCTGGCATTGCTTCTCAACAAGCACATCTGCCTTTGGTCAAGCGTTTTGCCAGTGCCTGACGACAGAACTGCTGCCATTTCTGGGCAGCCTGTCATGGGATGGAGAGGAAGGTGATCTAACACAGAAGCACCTGCCCCTATTTTTTAACTGCCTACTTTTTTCGCGAAATAACCCCTTTAACTAGGTGTTACTCTGAGATACAAAGCACTGTTAGCAATATCTCCAGTTGTAAACAAAGGCTCTTGTTTATTACCAATGAAATCATCAATAAATACAATGTACCCATGTGAGATAAAACTCCTTGGAAAATGACAGGACAAATAACATTTATTTTGTGCTTTTCTCCTGGCAGACTCGAAGCACTTGAGCTGCAACCACTAGGATACGCTAAGTAGGTAGTGCTAGGGAGTCCTGCCCAAGAACTCCTTACTGAATAGGTGCTGACTTACTGAACAGGAAGAGCCAAGATTTTAACCCAGGTCTCATGTGTCAGAGGCTCAGGGTCAATAATAATGGTCCAAGGATCAATAATAAAATGATCCATTGGAAATCAGTTTTGTCCAATTTTAATGCAATGTGTGTACGCAGCTTAAATGTAACCATACATCTAGCGATGATGATGGGTAGATTCGACCAAGAGACAAATCTCTCTAAACGAATATGATTAGAGAGAGATTTGTCGGCTGCCCATACACTGCAGGCTGATTTCCGATCAATTTCGTGCTAAAATCGATCCACCGCCTCGTTGGCCCAACGCTGTCCCCCTTATGTTCACTGTGCCCCACCACCACCACCACCACCACCAGTGCCTAGTGCACTATAATTTACATGTCCTAGTCTGCCGTGGCTTTGGGCAGCCCCACGTGGTTGCTGGCTTATGCGAGGGCGCATGTTTGACATCACACATGCGCCCACGTTACTCTGACAACCACATGGGGCATGTGTAAGGATGAAGGACGCACCCAGGGCCACGGCAGACTACGACGTAATGTATAGTGCACTGGGCAGAGGGGGGGGCGGATAGTTGGCTATCGTGAACACTAGGGGGGACAGCGTGGGGGGTTTCGTCACATTCATCGCTCATCCTAATATAATTCGCCATTAATGCCGCACACCCAATCGACCACAATGGCCCGACTTCTTGCAGCATGTCCAATTGACATACTTAACCCGAAATTGGTTGCATCATCGATCGGGCCTGCACTTGGCGGCACGGATTTTCATCCGATTCAATAATAATTATCGAATCAGATGGCTGATTGGCTACCAAGTTGATAGATGTTGGGCAAACAATTTGTTCTGCTCTAATCCTCCACACATGTGAGGGGAGATGCAGATCAACATTTTAATCATCAAAAGATTTTTTATCTTTTTTTTGTTTGTTTTTTTGCATGTTGGGTGTTTTATAGGTGTTAGGCCAATTGCACAGTACATGCGATTCCGATTTTTTTATACGATCCAATTTTTGATTATTTTAATCGGAATAAGAAATTGGATCGTATAAAAAATTGGAATTGCATGTAGTGTTCAAAAAGCCACAGATAGATAAGGTGAAAGCAGATCATTCATGAGATAAGCTTTGTGAATCATCCCCAGTGAGGCTTCTGCATCTGTCCACAGGTAGTTTAGTCTGTTCTTCCTGAGCAAACTGCTCCAGCTGTGTCAGGCTTAAAGAACAACTGGAGCGAGAGGGATATGGAGGCTGCCGTATTTACTTCCTTTTAAAGTGTACCAGAGATGATAAAATTATACATACCTAACCTGGGGCTTCCTCCAGCCCCATCCGCATGGATCGCTCCCACATCGCCGTCCTCAGCCTTTTCCAGCTCCAGTACCGGGTCCCGTAACTTCAGCCAGTCACGGCCTGTCTGCGCAAGAGAAGTGCGCCCTCTACGTATCTCTATGACGGCTAAAATGGCTAAAAATAGTTTTAGCAATTTTTAGCTGCCTGTAGCTGTGTATTTCCTATTATGGTGTTGGAGGAACCATGACCAGTGACAGGGGCCCTCTACTGGCTTTGTCCCCAACTGGGGCTACTCCAAAACCTAAATCCTAAATCCAAAAAGTCTGATTTTTATGGCCTACTGTGACAGGCAAAGTAACTGATGGTACATATCTCTCTGGGACGGATGTACATCTTACATGTATGTGTATGCACAAGTATATTACAATTGTTTTGCAATTGTTTTTGCTCTTTAGGACCAGAGCCGTCCCTGCCCTTTTAAAGAGAATCTGTACTCTAATATTCTTACACTAAAAAGCATACCATTCTATTCCTTATGTTCTCCTGTGCCCCTCTGTGCGGTTTCTGCCACTCTCTGCTGCAATCCTGGCTGGTAATTAACAGTTTTAGGCAGTGTTTACAAACAAACTAACCAGCTTGTAATAGGCTCACATAAACAGAGTGTGTGAGTCATACAGAGCCTGCAGGGGGTGTGTATAGCTTCTACCAATCACAAGCAGCCCTGCACATTCCACACATTCAAGCCTTAGCCCGACAGACACGACAGAGGAAAGGAGATAAGATTTATTACAGAGACAGTGCAATTAGGAAAGGCTGCAGTAAGCCAGAGCACATTAGAACAGGCATATGAACTTATAGAATAGAAGAACTAAGGCTGAAAAATTTGTTACAGAGTCTCTTTAAGTACTGTGATTGGCTCACAGCATTCGTGGGGTCAGGAGCGGCAGGAATGGCAAGAGCAGCAAGACCATGCAGCGGGGATTATTGAAATCTATGCCCTGGCAGATATATATGGCCGAAAACAGGGCGTAGATTTCAATCATCAAGGACCAGAAGAGTGTTAATTTATGATCTTTTCCAGGGGTATCAGCAAATGTGTCCATGCTGCTTTAGAATATCAATGTTGAGTAAAGCAATACTTAATCTTTCTGTCGTATTTGCTCTGCGTTGCTCTGTAATATACCAGTGACATGCAGTTGTACATGAGACAACTGCTTTTCACCTAATTACTGTTCAGAAGATATAAAAAACTTTTTCATTGACTGTAAAGGGTACCAACAGCTTTATCTGTGTATCTGTATGTTTATAGTGGTCATTGTGCACAATCATAATGGTTATATACTTGTACTATAGGATCTACATAGAGAATAGCTTCTCCTGATGTTATTTGAAGAGCTGGGGATAAATCAACAAAGGATCAAGAGACTTTCACATGTCAAATCCAATATAAATCATAGAATCAGACTGCTAGCAAGACCCATTGCATACAGAAACAGTTATTTTTACAACCCAGCATCATGAATGCTTATAGTCTCATCCTGGTTCTCCTGTCTGAAAAATATGTGCAATGTGACCGTTTCCAGCTCTGCTGATATTTATGTTTGCTGGGTCTTGTTGACATATTATTGTAAAGGCCTGAAGCCTTCGGCAGATTATTACCATGACACCTACTGTTGCTATCTCATTCCCTTCCCTTGCACACTTGCTAGAACAAAGCTTGCTTCTACACAAATGTCAAATGTACAATACCGACAACTGTTCTCTCCAAGCAATGGCTGGGTTAAAAAAAAAAAGGAACAGTGTTTAGTCTGCACCAACCTAAACAATATGCAGCAGCCAAGGTTACTTGCTGATCTCTATTATTATTATTGTTAGTATGGTTTATATAGCATCTTCTGTGGCGCTGCACATCAGAATACAAGGTATAACAATACTATATAAACAATACTGTTAACAGTACAAGACAAAGGTGGATTACAGCTTATGCAGTGAACAAATCAATAACAGATTTTTACATAATGATGGAAGAAATGCACACACATTACACAGCAGTAAGAGATCAAAGGGAAATAGAGCCCTGGCCAATCGGCCTTACAGTCTAACAATAGGTGATAGAAAGCTGTGTATGAGATGGTAAACCATTTGCCAGGGTGTCCTAAGTAAGATAGCATGCTTGCCTGAAGAGGTGAGTATTCAGGTTGGACCTAAAAAGAGTAAGTGTGGGTGAGTGGTGAATGTGTTGAGGGAAGGAGTTCCAGAGGAGGGGAGATGTATCAGACAACAGGAATTCTGGCAAATACGTTATACGTATACGTTAACAACATCAAAATGCAGAGAATAGGATAAAAGCAAGTCTTAATAATTGGTTAATATCCCTGAGGACACCTAGTTGGTAAAACCAGTAATATGGAACACAAGCAGCAAGATATTATTGTCAAAACACTTTATATTTTCCGGATCCCTGTCATTAGGGCCCACAATGTGAGTTTTTAACGTCAATGGGAACCTTTAAAAAAAAAAAAAAAAAAGCCAGATGCTTTCTTAGGGAGAGGGAAGGCTCTGGGTGCTGCAGAGCCTTCCCTCTCCTCTCCCGGTGTCCGTTCCAGCGCTGGCTCCCCCGTAGCAGTATTTGACTAAGTTAGTTAAATACTGCTCTCTCCGCTGCCGAAGGGAAGCTTCAGAAGTCTTCAGGAGCCCGAGTGCTCCCGAAGATGGGTCGATCCATACTGAGCATGTGCGAGTGCACAAGAGAGGGTGCTCACACGTGTGGCGTATGGAACCGCCTCGTGACTCGGCTCTTGGAAGACTTCCGAAGTCCCCCTCGGTAGGGGATTTAAACGGAGGAGCTGCAGCTGTAACAAGGGCACCAGGAGAGGAGAAGGAAGGCTCTATAGGACCCAGAGGCTCTATAGGTAAGTATCTGGTTTCTATTTTTTTTTTAAATAGACTCCCATTAGCTTTACGTACACTTTTATTGATGAAGAGTTTCATGTATGTTTTTAATGAGAACTGTTATTAAAATCTGCTTTTGCCATATTCTCTGCTTTTTGATGTGGTGGCGGGTCCACTGTGCACTTGAGCAGTGTTTATAGGAAGAGTTGTTGGATAGAAGCTACTTCAGTAGAGGACAAATCCTGCTGCATACAAGTCCTTTTGTGTGTTTTTTCATTTTGGTGGAAAAAAACTATGACTGAAAGTTAAAGGATGTCCAAGCTAAAAAAAATGGAATTAAATAGACTACATACATGTGTCCACAATGTTATCCAATCGAAAACTATGTCCTCCACACCCCCTCCCCCATGTGCATGCGCTTCCTTAGTGCAGCGTACACTCATAGTACTACAGCAGTACCAGGAGCGTAGCCACAGCGGCATAAAGGACAATACTGTGCATGTGCAAGGCATAGTATATCTGGTTCAAAGTTCCTGGCCACAGGGGGTCGGGGGCCTAGTGCAGGAGGGATTACGAAGAAGTAGAGGCTTGCAGGGGAATTCATCTAGGTAAAATCTATTATATTATTTACATTATATGCTCAATTTGAGGTGTCCAGATGTGTGATAAGTTTACTTTAACATATGGTGAAGATCTAGAAGGAAAGGGGATTATATTTAACCCAGAGGTATGTAAAAAAAATAATGCCATGGGTTATACAGCATTGTAATTCCTGGTTCTGTAAATCAGTACAGCGCAAGCCTTCCTCGTTTTTTCTCAGACCTTTCAGCTGCCATTCCCACTTATCCTGGGTTTTTCATTTATACAGCTACATAGAATCAGAATCCGTTATTTCGCCAAGTACAAACGGGGGTTTGAACCTGGAATTGGTTTTGGCTCATACAGGTTCTGGATGGAAGGTAGGGATAATGTCCAAAAGACAAGAGTCAAGGTGCCACTAGTTGGCAATCACCTGTCATCCCTAAGGAGATGGGGGTGAGAGAGAGGGATGCGAAGGAGCAGTAGTGATGACCCAGTTTCTCCTGAAAGAAACCTGTGGTGATGGCTGAGGGCTGGTTCACACGGGCGTCTGCTGAGCTTTTGCTTGGCATTGCATTCAAACGCCAGCGTTTAAACGCCAGCGTTTAAAAGCTGGCTTTTAAAGGCTTTTGAAAAGCGTTCAAGGCTAGCAGTTCTGGTCTCTGCTATTGTTTCCTCACGTTTACTGCCTCTGAAAGCAGCATGTTGCTTTTGAGACTAGACGCAACGCTGGGATCTACTGCCAGGCTTTCATGAAAGCCTGCAAAAGCCAGCTCTAAACGCTCCCATTCACTTGCATGGGATGGCAGTAGATCCCAAAAAACGCTGCGTCTGAAATGCTGCGTTAAACGCCACAAAAACGCCCGTCTGAACCTGCCCTTACACTGCTTAGGATCCCGATTGCTGATAAGTGCTGCCCAAGGTGTTCCAATACATCTGATCTTCATAATCATGATATACATACTGTAGTACAGTCCTACATATGATCTTAGTAATAAAAAATACATTTATCAGAGGAAATTTAAACCTGTAATTTAATAAGTTTGCACATACCTTGCAAAATCTTGTAAGGGGAATACTGTGCTTTATTGTAAGCTGACGAAATTCTAGAACTGTAGATTACAATGAACAGGAAATAGCTCCCTGTTAAACAGGAACCACAGTGGTACAATGGCACAGAAGTACAGGTATTGTATATCTCTTTATGCCTTTATCAGATAATTATGGTGCAATGCATAGCACTGATTAGTAGAGAGAATATAGTGGCCTAGAGGTAAATCTAGAAAAGTACATCTATAGAGGAACTCCACAACAATAGCTAAATACACAATCACCCTGCATATTTATGTAACTAATTTCCAACCATTTTTTTACCTCAAAACACCTACCAAACTGTATACAGTATAGGTAAAGCACTGTTTATGGAGGCCACAGAGGTTCGAATTCAAACTCTGTAAATGATCTGCACTCTAGCCAGTGGTGTAGCTAAGGAGCTATGGACCCCAGTGCAAGTTTTACATCTATGCAGAGCACATATAGTGGTAATCATTACAACTATAGTACCAATGAAGAGCTAATACTGCTTATGAAGTAGGGGTCTAGAGGGCTGGGAGAGGCTAGTGCTGTCACATCTCCTATTGCTACTCCACTGATTCTAGGTTATTCAGCCAGTGCAGATTAATGGCACTGATGCTCTACCTTCCCTTTAATCACAGCCTGTGCCTCCTAAGGCCTATCCACTGTTCTGCTAAAATCATTGGTCACGATGGGGTGATCATGTGATCAAATCAATGAGTAATGCTGGGTACACACGTTAAGTTTTTTCCTTCGATTCTGCCGTTCGATCGATTTTTGATTCATTTTCCCGCTCAATTCTCTTATCTTTTCTTATCAATTTCTATTCACTTCTATGAGAAATCGAGCAGTAAAATGATTGAAAGTAATATCGGACATGACCGAAATGATCAATCTATCAAACGAAAAAATGAAAAGTGTGTACCTAGCATTATGCTGCAGAATGTGGAGCCATGAGGCAGCTCAGGCACTGACTGGACAGCAGGGAGTACACCTTCAGTAAGATAAGATCATTAACCTGTTGCCGACCGATCCACGCCGATTGGCGTGAACGCTGCGGCAGCCCCAGGACCACTCCACACCGATTGGTTGAATGGCTTTCTATGAGGATTGCAGGAGAGCGCGCGCTATGCACCCACATTGCGAATTTCCAGACGGCCAACGATTTTTTGAGTGCCGAGCAATAATTTCCGCAATATGGCGACGTGGGTATAGGTGCGCAACCACCTGAATGTCGCTTAGCATCGTGCCGCAATTACGACTGACACAGTGGATCGGATCGCTAAGATCCCCGACAACTTCCGCGCAAAGTACCGCGATCACCTAAAGTCTTGTTTGCACCCGATGTGTAGCGTTGCGATGACCATCATCAAGGGGACATCACTGGAACCGTCGGGTGGTGAGTACGGAGCTTAAGCTCGATGGGGGAGTGGCAAAACTGAGGGTGTTTCCATATGACCCTCCCTACGCAGTTATTTGTGGCTGTGTCCATACAAATGTGTATATATTTCCATTTTAAAAGCACCTCCTATGTGCAGCTCTATGTTTTACTCCTTATGTAATCCTTATGTGCAGTCCCTCATGTGCCCCCAGTAACAGTAAAGGAAATTTATGAGCCACAGTTCATTTCCACATCATTACATATTATTCCATTTAAATGTATAGGTCATAATGAGACATATTAAAATTATGTGCCCTAGTTACATGTGCCCCAGTTAATTTGTTTACATTTTTTTTTTAGTTTTTAACAGTGTGAAAATGACCTAGAGACTTCTGGCCTATTACTGCCTGTGACCCCAGTAGAGAGATTTCCCTTCACTTCCTGTTGCTGCGATTTCCACTGGAATTTGTGATATGCAGCTTAGAACTGGGTCAATCACAATCAGCAGTTAGGGCCGGTAAACACCAAAAACCGCTAGCAGATCCGCAAAATGCTAGCAGATTTTGAAACGCTTTTTCTTATTTTTCTGCAGCGTTTCAGCTAGCGTTTTGCGGTTTTGTGTAGCGGTTTTGGTATAGTAGATTTCATGTATTGTTACAGTAAAGCTGTTACTGAACAGCTACTGTAACAAAAACGCCTGGCAAACCGCTCTGAAGTGCTGTTTTTCAGAGCGGTTTGCGTTTTTCCTATACTTAACATTGAGGCAGAAACGCATCCGCAATCCAAAATCTGCAGCAGCCCGGGAGTATGCGTTTCTGCAAAACGCCTCCCGCTCTGGTGTGCACCAGCCCATTGAAATACATTACCCTAGCAGATCCGCACCCGCAAGCGGATCGCAAACTGCAGCCGAACCGCTCTGGTGTGCACTAGGCCTTAGTGCATGTTAGGCCTCTTTTCCATGGACTGTTGATAGGCAGTGAAATGCCTCTCAAACTCTCACAACTGCTCACTGCTGCCTGGTAACTGCTCACTGCTGCCTGGTAACTGCTCACTGCTGCCTGGTAACAGCTTGCTGAGTACACAGCTCAACAGTCCCTGGAAAAGAGGCCTCAATGGCCACATTCCAAGCTGCAAACAATATGGATTAAATTTGTCAGTAGGTTGGAATTATTTGCTTCTCATTGCATCCCATCTGCAGTAGACAGGAATGAGAGACAGCAATACAAAGTAGACAGAGATTTTAACTCTTCCCTACCCTACAAAAATCTATTATTTATTGCTGTATCTGACTGCACTCTTGGATACAGTTCCTCAATTCCTGTCCTGACTAGAGGTGATGACATTTTCAATGCTGGGGTCCCAGAACGTGTACATGTAATAAAGGCGCGTGGAAAAAAGGGACCCAGATGTTGTTGCTAGTAGAATATTGGTAAAATTACCAATATTCTACTATTTAATTCCGATTTACTGATAGTTTACTATGACCTAACCCTACTCTCACACAGAACCCTCCCTCTACTGATGCCTAACCCTTAACCCTCTCTCCACCAATGATCAACCCTCACCTCCCCCCTCCTGTGGTGCCTAACCTTTAAAATGTACCAGAGTTTAGGTTAAACCCTCTTCCTGCTTTCTGCTGGTGCCTAACCCTTAACTGCTCCCCCCCCCCCCCCCTCAGAAGGTACCCAATAAAATTGCCATGAATTGGGGCACCCTTCTTTCTATGGTGCTTTGGGCGCCCTTTTTCCTCTTTCCTCCTGTTTCATACCAGAACTACAACAATATCAACAAAAGGTTCTTTCTCCTTAGCAAACTATCCAAAGCTACAAAGCTTATTTTTCAAAATGTGCTTTAGGCAATATCACAGATACAATGAATACTGGGTGACCTGTGATCATGGACATTGGTTGATAAAATAATAATACTATGAGCATTGTCAATGTCAACCAGATAAACACACCTAAAATTTAAGTATGGAGTATGGACTGTAGAACATTTAAAATTCTTCTTCCAGCAACTAATCTGTGCACCCCTTAGAAGTTCTCGCCTTCATGTTAACAGTGGAAAAAGAGAACCTGTCTGTTAGAAGAGGAACAGAGCATGTATCATTGGTCTGACAGTTAATATATGATGTTGATTGTTTTACATCTGACAACAACTTACGGTACTAGAAAATGCAAGTTTACCCCCCACCCCCTCCAAATGATCAGCTGGAACCATTAAATGACTATGAGGATCAGTGTTATTATACAGCCAGTGTGTTCAGTAAATAGATGCATTCTGGAGAAGCTCATAATATTGTCACTGGATTACTGATATATGTGTATATCATAGTAATGATACAACTTGCCATAGCAGCATAATTATGATACAATTTACTGTAGCAGCTGCTGAGATTTTCCCACAAGAACTGAGTACATTGACTGACATCATCATACACTTACAGGCAGTGCTTATCACAGAGGACTTTTAGAACTAAAGTCCAGGCCAAACAATCCCTTTTATTCTTATTCTAGTTATGTGTCCATTAAGTCCATTAAATCAGAATACCAGACAGCTCAATTGGGTTCTTTAGGGCTTCATAAATATATAAAGCAATTTATAACCTGTTTAGATAAACTGCAGCTATTATGAGGTTGCCTAACTTCTGGTCTCTCTGCCGATTGTGGAGCTTCGTGTTTTGAAGCCAGTATGACTCAGGCTCTTTTCACACTATAAAGAGAACGCTGTTATCCAGTAAGTCTTCAATCGCTCCAAAAGTTTCAGAAAAGTCACATTGCATGTTAATGGTGCAACCACACAGTGCAGCATACAGTACCATGACAGTATGCCTCACTGACAATGTAAACACGCACATTATTCTGTAAAAGCACTGTATCCACTGTGTTATCCTGATGAAACCCATCACATTACACAGCACAATAGTCAGTGTGATAGTCCCATAGGACTATCATTGCATTTGCATTGCGATGCAATTATTTTGTCTGTGTAATACTCACGCTTTGGCTTGGTCCCGGCGTCCTGCTCTCTCAGCGCGCACGCACCCTGCCAGTATTGGAGCTTTGTCGCTGGGTGGTGGTGTGCGCAGGACTGTGCGTGGTTGCACGGCGTTCTACGCACGCATGCGTGGAACGCAGCGTGCATGCGTAGGGTCTTACGCGTGCACCGGAAGTGACGCGTACAGGCGCGGGCGTGTACGTGTATGCGCCGGAAGTGACGCGCACAGGCGCGAGCACGTACGCGCATGCGCGGGAGTTTTGGCGCCAATTTCCTCCATAAAAGGCCTCCCCCAGCCAGTGTTCTGTGCTGTTCGTTCTGACAGCTAGTGTGGACGCCTTCTCCTGAGGATTATTGTTTGACCTGCTTTCCTGTTGACGACCCGGCTTGCCTGACCTCTGTTTGATCTCCGCTCCTCTGGTTTGACCTCAGCTTGTACCTGGATACCTCTCTGCCTGCCGCCTGCCCTGACCTCAGCTTGTACCTGGATACTTCTCTGCCTGCCGCCTGCCCTGACCTCAGCTTGTACCTGGATACCTCTCTGCCTGCCGCCTGCCCTGACCTCAGCTTGTACCTGGATACCTCTCTGTCTGCCGCCTGCCCTGACCTCAGCTTGTACCTGGATACCTCTCTGCCTGCCGCCTGCCCTGACCTCAGCTTGTACCTGGATACCTCTCTGCCTGCCGCCTGCCCTGACTCCGGATTGTTACCATACTCCAGCCTCATCTCTACATTGTGGTGTTAGTTCTCCCAACCACTAGTGAGGCGATCCCAGTTGCGACCTGGTGGGCACTAGGCTGCTAAGTCCGACATCCCCGCCAGGCGGGGGTGTTCCAGCATCTCCATTAGGGAAGGTGTTGGTGAAGACCCGTGGTCACTTAGATCCGCATCTGGGTAAAACCTCATTCTTAGTGGGAAGGTCAACTACCCCTGAACCTGCAACCAGCACCCTAACAGTCTGCTGTGATGCAAAGGACAAAGTGTGAAAAGCCTGAAGGGCTAACTGATTGTAAGCCTTAAATTGTAAGCTTTTGGCAGGGTCCTACCTTCCCTAGTGCATTCTACATGATCGTGTGCTCCTTTCCTACGACAGACTTGTACTTGTATTACGGGGCCTACCTAACCAGCCCAAAATCGCATGATCATGTATTTTGTACCCTGTTTGCCTTGTATAACTGTGTCCTATGTGTATAACCTTGTTATCCTATGTGTGTCATCCTTTGTATCATTTGCTAAAACAAAGAATCAAACCTTTTAAAAGTTTACTAGAGGTTTTGGCAAAGTAAAAAAACCAAACTGATAAATCACATGTACATAAATAAGTAGTCACAGCCTTTCAGAGCCGGGACAAGGTCCTCCAGCACCCAAGGCTGAGACACCAAAGTGCGCCCCTCCATCCCTGCCACCCCAGCTGTCACACACTGATTGCTATTAGACTAAGAGGCGCCACAGGGTCCACAACCTCCCCAACACCTTAATATCTAGTTATCTGGCTTGCAGTCACTGCCATGTATCCCCTTTTCTTATTTCTTTCTGCTTCAAACACAATTAGAAATGACAGCTGAATGAATTCTGCGCCCCCTCCTACACTGCGCCCTGAGGCTGGAGCCTCTCCAGCCTATGCCTCGGCCCGGCCCTGCAGCCTTTGCTCAATACTTGATTCTCCTTTGGCAACAATTACAGCCTCAAGTATTTTTGAATATGGTGCCACAAGCTTGTCACACCTATCCTTTGCCAGCTTTATTCCTTTTTGGCTCATTGCTCTTTGCAGCACCACTCAAGCACCATCAGGTTGGATAGGAAGCATTGGTGCACAGTCATGTTAAGATCTTTCTAGAGATGTTCAATTGGATTCAAGTCTGGGCTCTGGCTGGGCCGCCCAAGGGCATTCACAGAGTTGAATAGTAGTATTAAATAGCTAGATGTGCCTACCAGTGAGCAGTAATGGGTCACCCTGTGAGGCCCCTAAATAGTAGTGTTAGGTAGCTAAGTGTGCTCCTTAATAGAAGTATTAAAGGCATACCTCCCAACTTTTTGAGATTAGAAACCGGGACACTTAAGCCACGCCCCCGACCACGCCCCCAACCACACCCCCTGACACACCCCTAGTCCAAAAATGTATATATATATATATATATATATATATATATATATATAGTGGGGAGAAGGGTGAGGGTGCCCATGGGTGTGGAGGTAAACCGTACAAAGAAGGATCAAGGCGCCAGCCGCGGCTGTGGTGTGCGGGATGCGGGTCAAGCTTGTCCCCCCTCCCTCCGAATGTGCCCCCCAGTGTCCCCCTGTATGGCGAGATACGAGCGCAGCAGAGCGGCAGTCTTACCATTCCTCTTCGCATATGGGCATCTCGTCTTCTCCGCTTCCTGTGACGTCACAGGAAGTAGTTGGAAGCAAGAGATGCCAGTATGCGAGGAAGATGGTAAGACTGCCGCTCTGCTGCGCTCGTATCTCGCCATACAGGGGGACACTGGGGGGCACATTCGGAGGGACAAGCTTGACCCGCATCCCGCACACCACAGCCGAGGCTGGCGCCTTGATCCTTCTTTTTCCTCCGCTGCCTCCTCTGCTGCTAGCTGGGACAAAGGGGGGCTATCCCGGGACAGCGGGACCCCTCCCCCAACCCGTGACGGTCCCGGCAAAATCGGGACGGTTGGGGCCCCTGTTAAAGGGACTGTGAGCTCTGAATAAAAATGAAATTTGCACTTACCTGGGACTTCCTCCAGCCCACCTTAGCCTGCAAGGTCCCCCGGCGTCTTCCTGGTCCCTTCCGTGGTCCTGGTCCCGGCTTCGGTAATCCGGCAACTTCAGCTAAAGTCGCCCGAGCACGCCCCACGCTGGGCATCATCACGCCGGCCAGCGTAAGAGTCCTGTATATGCGTGGTTCTCTAAGACTGAACCACGCATGCGCAGGAATCTCACTGCTGCATACAATCCCTACTCTATCTGATCAGCACAACCACAACTCCTGCATTTTCTTGTTCAACTGTGTCTCTGTTTCCCACCCCAGTGGCATGTACAAATGAACCTTATATGCTTTTGGGTCACTTGGACAGGGACACTGCTGCACCACGCCAAACAGTTTGCCTGGGGTTTCTATCGGGTCCTTGCAGCTGCCTTGTGCCTGCACCGTCACAGAGGGATCCTTCAGTCTGCCGCAGCACCCCTCTTTCTTCTGCATGCGTAGCTCTGGTCCGCGCACTTCCTGATTGTGCTCCTGCGGATGGGAGTGCTCTGCGCATGCACCGTATGGGAAAATATACTATGCATGTGCACAACACTTCTGACGACGGGAGGGCAATCAAAGATGCGCACGGCTGGGGCCACACATGCGCAGTTGCCATCCACTCGCTGTGACGCCCAGTCTAAAGAGGGGTGCTGTTAGGGACTGGAGGATCCCTCAGTGATGGCGCGGGCACAGGGAGGCTGCAGGGGGCTGGTAGAAGCCTCAGGTAAGTTAAACTGGCTTTATTTACTTTAGATTCAGTTTAAGTGGTTTAAAGAGGAGCTGTCAGCCATACTATCTCAGGAAAAAAAACATATATACGGTAAGTAGATAAATACTACTCTACTTACTAGCTCTACTTACATAACATATGTATTGCACTGTCCACGGTTTGATTTTAGTGATTTTTCTACAGTAAAAAAAGAGAAAAAAAAATCAGAGAGGAACAGAGGTGTGGGAGGGGAAAACAGAAGGGAAAGGGGCTTCAGCCAATCAGGCTGCATAAGTTAAGTCTGAGGGGAAATAGAGGAGCGGAAAACGACAACCCAGCATGCCCTGTAACTTCCTTTTGTGTACCAAATTTTGTGTGTACCAAATAAGAGTCAGGCAAACTAGGGAATGATCATTTACAGTATCAACAAGAAAAGTAATAGTAATTTTAACTTTATGATTGCCTGGTTAGCATCCTTATTACTTGTTTACCAGATAAAAATAAATAATTGATTTTTGATTTTATGCCTGACAGTTACACTTTAAACACAGCCTTTTTAGAAAGCATAGATTCTAAGTAAGGTGTTTTTTTGTAGAATCTAACTGAGGAACTCAATACCTCAAGATGCACAATTTAAAGGAGTTATCAGGCAATTACAGTTAAAATAAGGGCTACTTACCCGGGGCTTTGTCCAGCCCCAAGCTCCCAGCACGTCCCTAGCCGCAGCTCTCCCCGCAGCCATTCCCCGCCTCTGCCTCCCAGTCCGCGGTGATGACGTCAGGCCGACCTCCAGGTCGGCCTGTACTGCGCCTGCGCGTACTGCGCTGTCAATCACCGCCACATGGACCGGATCGTACCGCGCAGTAGTTCTGCGCCTGCGCAGTACGCTCTGGTCCACGTGGTTGACAGCGCCACTCACGCAGGCGCAGTACAGGCCGACCTGGAGGTCGGCCTGACGTCATCACCGCGGACCGGGAGGCAGAGGCGGCGAACGGCTGCAGGGAGAGCTGCAGCAAGGGACATGCTGGAAGCTCGGGGCTGGACAAAGACCCGGGTAAGTAGCCCTCATTTTAACTGTAATTGCCTGATAACTCCTTTAGGGCTCTTTCACACTAAGACGTTGGGTTTGATGCGATGTTAAGGTTGCACAACGTGCCCCTAACGCAGCACATGTAGGTTATAAAATTGGACGTTATTTTGCACTACGTTATGTGTCTCTTGGTGCACTGTTTTCGTTGCATACTGATGGAACGAAAACAGCGCATGCATTACATTTAAAAAAAACCAAAAAACATTACTGAGCATGTGCAACACACATAACGCAGCAAATTTATTGCTAAACGCACAGCATACAGCACTTTCTAAATATTGCTACATGTTACACACAACACAACGTGTGCACTGTGAATGTCACACAGACTTTGCATTGCTGTGCGTTAGTCTGCATTGGAAAATTTTCTGGGAAAGAGGCCTAAATCAATACCTTTGCCTCGATTCATAAAGCATTACCTCATGCGGTAATGCTGAAAACAGCAGACTTTACCGACCACTTAGCAAAATGTCAATTCATAAAGGCTGTTACCGCATGAAAAGCTGACATTACCGACCAGGGAGATAAAGTACCGACTTGGCTGCAGTTACCGACAACACATGTAAGTAAATTGTCAGCAAATGTCAATTCATAAAGCCTTCAACAAGCGGTAAGCCAGGCGGTAGTTACCGACACCTTTGGTGAGGTCTTAACAAGTTACCGACAGCTCTGACAGCTCTGATTAATGCAAAGTGCAGAGAGCCGATGTCTGTTTGATTCATCTGTGGAGAGAGCCAGAGAGCCCTCTGTGTGAATCATTTCAGCAGGCAGGGAAAGACTGTGTGACTCATCTGTCTGAGTCATCAGTGGAAAGAGCCGTCTGTGTGAGTAATTTCTGCAGGCAGGGAAAGACTGTGTGACTCATATGTCTGAGTCATCAGTGGGAGAGCCAGAGAGAGCCGTCTGTGTGATTCATTTCTGCAGGGCAAAGAGGGAATCGGGACACTGCTCTACTCTACCGCTCAATGGGCTGCGGTAATTTACCGACCTCCAAGGGCAGCTGGGGAAATCTTTATGAATTAGCACACAGACCGGGAAAATACCGAGTGCGGTATTTTCCCGACAAGATTTTGTTTATCGCACTGCTGTTTATGAATCGAGGCCCTTGCCTTTTTTTTTTCCTCGCTATCCCTTTGTAAGCTCACAAGTTTATTTTGATAAACATTGCATTAGTCATTTACTTTGTTTGTCACCTCTGTATTATGTACCTATTTTATACCTTTATAATGATGACACTCAACAATAACAACAATCAATTATTGGTTATGTGGCCCCACACCATACAATTTTTTACATTTCTTTTCAATTCAAGATTTACAATCAATTTTTCAGATTACTGTAATTGTAACATTTGAAAAATCTGACCAATGTACCACAAATGTGTGTTCAATTTTTACCCAATTATGAAAAAAAAGATTAAAAACTCTGAAAAATTGCGTCCCTACATTTTGAAGTATCAATCTGCCACACACCATACAATCTAGAAAAAAAATGGACCATACATTGCTGCCACTCCCGATCAAGAAAAAACGGAAAAAAAAAAACAGGAAATCTGATCGGAATTTTTGCTCAAAGAAAGCTTTCGATTTTTCTGTAGAAACGATAGTTATCGAATCGAATCTGATAATTTTATTGTATCGTGTGTGGCCACCTTACATGAATGTCGGACTGCATAGTGCTGTGTGTGTACATACCGGTTTACAACTGGGTGGCACTTGGATAGACTGGTAAAACTCTGGCTGGATTCGGCTACTTCTCTTGATTTTCCTTTTTCTCAGGGGTGAAGCTGTTTCTTGGTCAGTCTGATGCACTTCCTGTGGTGGAATGGTTTCTTCAACACGGGCCCGAGTGTACCTCCTCAAGTGACGAGGGCTTGGCCTAAATCCCTAAAGAAAATAGGTGTCCTCTTTATACAAGTTACAAAATGAAAGCACATACATAACACAGTACAGTACATGAGCATATTCACACCCAGGTTAAAGGTATGGAAACGTCACACAGAAAAACTGTTAATGGCTAATTCCTTTTTCAGGAACTAATTCTGTGCATATATCTCCTCCGAGATTACTTGTCAAGTTAGCCTAGTGTGACCCTTGAGACAAATTTTACAATGTATGACAACAAAGTTGAATATGAAACCTAATTGTATAAAATAAATAATAGATTTCAAAACTAGCCATGGCAACAGAAAACCAATATTGGTTAAAGACAAGTGTAACTGTTGGGCATAAAATCAAAAATCAATTCTTTATTTTTATCAGCAGAGGGACAAGCGCAGGCCGCAGACAGGTAATGTATACTTTACACGGGGCACGGGGGGACATTTACATTAGGGGGCACAGCGTTGGGAGTTTCGTCGGGAATTTGCTCGCCGATCCCACCGCATACCTGATCGAGCAAGTCGGCACAACATCTTGTAGCATGCACGATGGACAATGCAACCAATTTTCGTCTTGAATTTGGTCGCATTGTCGGTCAGTCATGCACTTTATGGCACCGCTTTTCTTCCAATTCAATTATAATAATCAAGTTGGATGGTCGATCGACCGCCAAGTCTGGTATGATCAACCAAAATGATATGTACATGCTCCCTGAAGCCTTCAAAATAATTCTCTGCACTTCCCCATATACTGTAAGTACAGTTATTTTCAGACAGGTTTTCTCCAACATGACCAATGTCATTTCTGGACCCCAATGCATGTCCTTAGTTTGCCCTTGCTCTATGTTGTGCTCCTCTAACATCTCTTGACTGTTAATGCCTCAGTGTATGTTTCTATACCTTTGCATTGACAACGGCGTAAAAAAAAACGAATGTCCTACCTAGGATGTCTGGATATAGATACTTGGCCAATGCAGTCTGGGGATGATCCAATCCACGGTACAGCTTTGTGTACACCACAAAGGGTCAGGGGGGAAGACAACAGGGTGGGAGGGAGAGCTGGGAAAAGACATTATTACCTGCAATCAAGCTAATCTAAATTGCCTGGCGCTTTCTTCTCTGCTCACTACATAAGTCAGCTGTCATCACCCGTATCACTGGCTTCTGCAACAGCAGACTACCCTGCATTATCGATTAATTACTCTGATCAGGATAAATAATTAATAGTTCAAGGCACTCTGGTATTATAGCAGCCAGTGCACATGGCTACTAATAACAGGCAACTTCTGAATCACTAAACATGTCCTGCCACCTCTCCATGCTAATGTCCAAGCTGCAGCACAGCAATCATTCTCTCCACTCACCCTGCTGATCTGCACATTTACTCACTGCATGCTGTGTGTAGAGAGCAAGGAAACACATTGCCCACGGGACAGGAAGGGGGAGGGGTGCTCCCTCTAGTGCAGGAGGTAGTACAGTCCCATGCACTGCCTGCTGCTATTTTCCCAAATGTTGTCCAAACTATGAAAAAAGGTCCAAGGTATAAGAACACAGTGACTGAGCACCACAGTGGCACCCCTAGCCATGGCTGCACCTGGGGCTGTGAGCACCTGCAGCCTTATAGTAGGCACGCCACTGCACTGATCAATTATCCAGCAGGTGTGCTAACTCATCAGCTGCTGGGTAACTGATTGCTGTCTCTTTTCTTTGATTTTCCAACATTATCTTCCTCTTTTTGTGTGAGCAAATTCTCTGTCCAACAAAACAAATCATTATGATGCCTTGTTACCTGTTATATCTGTACTTTGTAAATTGACATTTGTTCTTCTATCCTATGGAGAACAGAGGATGCTTTATACACTTATCATAAGCCAGAAATTAGAAAGCCAAAAAAGCCCAAAAACCTGTATATATATACAGCTATTTTAGCTGTGACCCCTATGTTCACAGAGGTGCTTTTCATCGGACAATATATAGGTATGCCTAAACTTACGACTGGCAGACTTACGAATGACCCACCGATACAAACGGTCTGCTGATCCATTCACGATGCTGTAATCTCCCCGTGTGACCCCATCCATCGCTTCTCGAAACACAACTCCATGTGCGGACTAGTGGGAACACAGCTTACATCTGTGCTTTAACTTACTTCCCCACTGGAGTCCAATGCCATCCGACTCTTCGTCACTCATCTCTCCTCCTAGTGCTGGCATTTCCGTACAATGCATGCCCAGCGTCATGTAAAAGTGCCAGTACTAGGAAGAGAGATGAGCAGACACAGACTGACAGTGTTGGACTCCAGCGGAGAGGTGACTTAAAGCCCAAGGGGACAAGTGCTGGCACAAGGAGGACATATGATGGCACAGATGGACACACAGTGGCACAGATGGACACATGGATGCATAAGGGGACATAAGTAGGCACAGTAGGGAGATAAGGAGGCACAGAGGGGTGCAATGGAGGCACAGGGCAGCAGAGGTGACATGGGGGAGAGGGCACTGGAGGCACAGGGGACAGAGGTGACACGGGGGGAGGGGGCACTGGAGGCACAGGGGACAGAGGTGACATGGGGGGGCGCAGGAGGCACAGGGGACAGAGGTGACACGGGGGGAGGGGGCACTGAAGGCACAGGGGAGCAGAGGTGACACGGGGGGGGGGAGGGGGCACTGGAGGCACAGGGGAGCAGAGGTGACACGGGGGGAGGGGGCACTGGAGGCACAGGGGAGCAGAGGTGACACGGGGGGAGGGGGCACTGGAGGCACAGGGGAGCAGAGGCGACACGGGGGGAGAGGGCACTGGAGGCACAGGGGAGCAGAGGTGACACGGGGGGAGGGGGCACTGGAGGCGCAAGGGACAGAGGTGACACGGGGGGAGGGGGCACTGGATGCACAGAGGACAGAGGTTGCATAGAATTACAGCTTAAAGGGATACTGTAGGGGGTCGGGGGAAAATGAGCTGAACTTACCCGGGGCTTCTAACAGTCCCCCGCAGATATCCTGTGTTGGTGCAGCCACTCACCGATGCTCCGGCCCCGCCTCCGGTTCACTTCTGGAATTTCTGACTTTAAAGTCAGAAAACCACTGCGCCTGCGTTGCCGTGTCCTCGATCCCGCTGATGTCATCAAGAGCGCACAGCGCAGGCCCAGTATGGTCTGTGTCTGCGCAGTACACTCCTGGTGACATCAGCGGGAGTGAGGACATGGCAACGCAGGCGCAGTGGTTTTCTGACTTTAAAGTCAGAAATTCCAGAAGTGAACCAGAGGCGGGGCCGTAGCATTGGGGAGTGGCTGCGCCAACACAGGATGTCTGCGGGGGACCATTAGAAGCCCCAGTTAAGTTCAGCTCATTTTCCCCCGACCCCCCTACAGTATCCCTTTAATAACAGATTCAGGTTAAAGGGCCTCAGAGCTCTAACATTAAAAATATTTTATACATACCTGGGGCTTCCTCCGGCCCCATCCGCTCCGATAGCTCCCACTCTGCCCGCAGCTTCGGGAACCGGGTCCCATCCCTGACGTCAGTTGCGGCCAGCTACACAGGAGAAGTGTGCTCTTTGCGTATCTCTTCAGCAGCTGCTGGATACAT
The DNA here is from genome assembly GCF_040937935.1 of Hyperolius riggenbachi. Classification (NCBI taxonomy): domain Eukaryota; kingdom Metazoa; phylum Chordata; class Amphibia; order Anura; family Hyperoliidae; genus Hyperolius; species Hyperolius riggenbachi. Next base: position 227,183,004 of record NC_090649.1, read on the forward strand.
TGAGGGTGCACTTCTCTTACGCCACACTGGCTCCGACTGACGGAAGTGGCGGGGACCCGGTTCCCGAAGCTGCGGGCAGCGGAGGACGGCAGCGTGGGAGTGATCGGAGTGAGCGGATAGGGCTGGAGGAAGCCCCAAGTGTGTATAAAATCTTTTTAATGTTAGAGCTCTGGTACACTTTAAGAATGAATCGACAGTCCCTATCTCGTTGGTTAACCAGAGACTACCTGCAATAACATTGCTAATGTGATGCACTTTTATTGTAATGGAACATTCACATTGACACATAAGCAGTGTGGGGCAACGGAATGTGTTGGCATAACATGTAAGAATAACATGATGCATGCAGTGTCGTATAACATGCACTTTAACAGTTGCAATGAAGCAGACTTTCTGTGTATTGTATGCTTCATTGTAGGTGTTACACTGCATGTATGATGTGACTTTTCCCCTCAGTTGCATTCCTGTTATTACAGGGAATGCAACACAACTTCCCACTGTGAATGTAGCCTCATTTTTTTGACAGCCTGTTTATACCAAATCATGCATCATAACACAGCGCTAGCCTAGTGCAGATGCACAGCACACAATTTATGACAATGGCATTGCGTAATAATGCATACAATGTGCATTGTATGCCAAGCACTACAACACGTTGCGTTGCAATGCATTTGTCATCCACATGCATTGGCTTGCCCTGCACATCCATTCGGTGCTGCTGCACTACACCGGACTCAGCATAAACAGGCCTTAATGGGTTGAAGTCATATCTCAGATGGCATCTTGTGCAATAGGGTTTTGATCTTCTAGAGTGTTTCTTTAAAAATTCTGCACAAAAAGTGGTGCTAATAGGATGGGTTGTTTTTTGATACTACAAAGGAACAGATCAAGCAACTATAACAGGAAGATCTTCCCAATTAGTATTGGTCTTCATCAAGTGCAATAACCTGCAATAAAGTCCTTAGAATATACACAGAACACCTGTGTTTTTTCAACAAGACTAGAGTTTCACTTTACAGCAAACCTGAAGTGGGATATGGAGGCTGCCATATTGATTTTCTTTTGAACAATACAAGCTGTCTGACGTCTTGCTGATTAGTTTAGCATCAGTAGTATCTGAATAACACATTGGAAATAAGAATGTGGGTCGACTTCCTGCCGATACACAGCAGATTTGATCACTGTGATTGAACTTACTGTGAAATTGTTAACGCAAACGCTGACCGATGTTCACAGCCTTTATGGCTAATACACATTCATGAAGAGATTTTATGCTTACCTCTATGGCAGCTCATGCATATAAATTTTTACAATATTGGTGCCAGTTATTAACTGTCATTTTCTCTATTTTCCTGGGTGATTGGTATTTTGACTATGTCAATAAATATTGCAGTTTGAGCAGCTAATACTGGTTTGTCTTGGATCTCTTCTTTTTTTCTTTTTGTTATTTATACTAGTGCTGGTACCTGCATTTTCACCTCACCCTACTATACATTCAATTCTTATATATTTATTTACAAACAAGCAGTTGCCCGGCAGCAGCAAGCAGTTGAGAGAGTTTGAGAGGCTTTTCACTGCCTATCAACTGCTCGTCGAAAAGGGGCCTTAAAAGAGAACCTGAACTGAAAATTAAAAGTCAAAATATACATACACAAGTCATAGGGAAATATGGACATTACCTTGCACATTCAGTTATAACTGACAGCAGCTGATATATAACAGACAGCAACTGGTGTATTTCAGTTCTGACAAAATATTGTCAGAATTGGAAGGGATCGCTGTAAGAAGAAAATGGTTAGCTTCTGAGAGGAACTGACAGTGAGGTAAGTATGTAATATTCATTTGCAGCTACATCATTGGCCTGATTCACAAAGCGGTGCTAACAGTTAGCACCCTGGTGAAAAGCCCTTTATCACGCCTAAACTCAGTTTAGGCATGATAAGTTTAGGTGTGATAAGTTTAGGTGTGATAAGTTTAAGCATGATAAGTTTAGGTGTGATAAGTTTAGGCATGATAAGTTTAAGCACCAACTGCGTTAGCACCGCAGTGCACAGCTGATCAAAAGTTTTGCGCTAGCAAAATCTGGTGCACTTCGCATAGATGGCGCTGCTTTGCGTGCGGGACTTTGCACGCTATCTACACTTATCTAAACTTATCACGCCTAAACTTATCACACCTAAACTTATTACACCTAAACGTATCACGCCTAAACTGGCTTTTCACCAGCATGGTGCAATGGTTATCACGCCTAAAGTCTCTAACTGGGTTAGCACCGCTTTGTGAATCGAGCTCCATGTGTTTATATTAAATAATTTTACTCAGTTCAGGTTCCCTTTATGAAACTCCCTTCTAATGTCTTGATATTTATGGTGACTTGAAATGCTGTTCCACTGGTATGAAGAGGGCATTGCACTTCACATAGACTGAGCAAGTGATCCACTGGAATCCAGTCATATTATAGTTTTTGAAGCAATATTGGCGTTTTGTGGACAGAAACACTTGCAGGAATGTGTTTGTTAATCAAAGATACACTGTAATATAATAAAGTAGCTATAGATAGTAATTGCAGAGGTTCATAAGGTAAAGCGTTGTGGTGCCAGTAACCTGAGAGGCAGGAATGAGGAAGCAGATAGATATAATGTATAGATAAAATAGGCCACACAGTTGTTTGCACAGATAACATCTTCATAATCTCCTGACAACTTGAAGCCTCAGTTATTACGCATTTAAGAGAATATTATTTTAAGCTAACTATGCATACAATGGCATTCTTAAAGAATATAATTGTTGCAGAACAAAGAAAGCCACCTGCTCTACCTGTTCACAGTTGAGTAGTACCACCCTCCTCCAGCCCCTACACACACACACACACACACACACACACACACACACACACACACACACACAACACACACACACACACACACTCACACTCACTCACACCAGTGGCGTACCTAGGCCATTTGACAGCCGGTGCTGGGTATTATAAGACCCCCCCCCCCCCCAAAAAAAAAAAAAACAGCGTGGCATACTAAGCGTGCCACGGCAGGTAATGCCAGATATAGATGCCCCCTGTATAGGTAATATAGTTGTCCCAGTATACGTAATAAAGTTGCCCCCAGTATAGGTAGCTAGCATAGTTGCCCCCAGTGAAGGTAGTATAGTTTCCCTCAGTATAGCTAGTATAGTTTATATATAGTAGCAAATATATCGGCGCCAAGGGACAATGGAACCGCCGCTGAGAAGAACAATGTCCAAAAGTTCAGAAGTCAGGCATACATCAAAGGTCAGCGCAGGTTTAGAAAGTCATTGTATGTAGGGAATGGTAAATTCTTCACCACAATATATCAAATGCTCAGAGGTAGGTATCCGCCAAACATCAAAACTAGAAAAGGCTTACCAGCTCCCAACAACCCACATTATAAGGTTGTGAAATGGCTCATGTCACAGATAACGTCCAGGGAACATCAGACGTCGTGAAGATCCAGTGGACATCCGTGTGGAGGTAAAGTTTCAGGAATTTATATAGGAAAACAAAAACGGCAATATCTAAGCGTAACCCGTTTATTTAGATAAAATTTCTTTAAAAGGCAGTAGACATAAAAACGATAACTCACATACGGGGCCCATAAACAGGGAACCCCAGAAGATTAGCGCGCATGTAATGGTCAATCGAAGATCAATAGACAATGGTGCCGCCTGTTAAGGTAACAGGCGGCACCATTGTCTATTGATCTTCGATTGACCATTACATGCGCGCTAATCTTCTGGGGTTCCCTGTTTATGGGCCCCGTATGTGAGTTATCGTTTTTATGTCTACTGCCTTTTAAAGAAATTTTATCTAAATAAACGGGTTACGCTTAGATATTGCCGTTTTTGTTTTCCTATATAAATTCCTGAAACTTTACCTCCACACGGATGTCCACTGGATCTTCACGACGTCTGATGTTCCCTGGACGTTATCTGTGACATGAGCCATTTCACAACCTTATAATGTGGGTTGTTGGGAGCTGGTAAGCCTTTTCTAGTTTTGATGTTTGGCGGATACCTACCTCTGAGCATTTGATATATTGTGGTGAAGAATTTACCATTCCCTACATACAATGACTTTCTAAACCTGCGCTGACCTTTGATGTATAGCTAGTATAGTTACCCCAGTGTAGTTAGTACAGTTGCCCCCAGTGTAGCTGCCCCCAGTATAGCTAGTATAGTTGCCCTCAGTATAGTTGCCCCCAGTGTAGGCAGTATAGTTGCCCCTTTATAGGTAGTATAGCTGTTGCCCCCAATGTAGGTAGTATAGCTGCTGCCCCCAGTACAGGTAGTATGGCTGCTGCCCCCAGTGTAGGTAGTATAGCTGCTGCCCCCAGTGTAGGTAGTATAGCTGCTGCCCCCAGTGTAGGTAGTATAGCTGCTGCCCCCAGTGTAGGTAGTATAACTGCCCCCAGTGTAGGTAGTATAGCTGCCTCCAGTATAAGTAGTATAGCTGCTGCCCCCAGTGTAGGTAGTATAGCTGCTGCCCCCAGTGTAGCTAGTATAGTGGCCCCCAGTATAGCTAGTATAGTGACTCCCAGTATAGCTAGTATAGTGGCCTTCAGTATAGCTAGTATAGTGGCCCCCAGTATAGGTAGTATAGTGGCCCCCAGTGTAAGTAGTATAGCTTCCCCCAGTATAGGTAGTATAGTGGCCCCCTGTATAGCTACTATAGTGGCCCCCAGTGTAAGTAGTATAGCTGTCTCCAGCGTAGGTAGTATAGTGGCCCCCAGTGTAGCTAGTATAGTGGCCCCCAGTATAGCTGCCCCCAGTGTAGCTAGTATAGTGGCCCCCAGTGTAGCTAGTATAGTGGTCTCCAGTAGAGTTGCCCCCAGTGTAGGTAATATAGTGGCCACCAGTATAGTGGCCCCCAGTGTAGCTAGTATAGTGGCCTCCAGTATAGTTGCCCCCAGTGTAGGTAATATAGTGGCCCCTAGTATAGTGGCCCCCACTATAGCTGCCCCCAGTGTAGGTAGTATAGTGGCCCCCAGTATAGCTGCCCCCAGTATAGCTAGTATAGTGGCTCCCAGTATAACTGCCCCCAGTGTAGGTATTATAGTGGCCCCCAGTATTGCTAGTATAGTGGCCCCAGGAGGGGTGGGCAGCGCAAGGAGAGGCAGCGGGGACAGCAGTGGGGAGGGGGAGCAGATCCCCACCCCCTCCCTCATCTCCGCCTTCAATGCCGGTCACTGTGCTTCCGCTCAAGTGGTACGTAAGCGCAGCGTTCCAGCGGCTGGAACGCAGAAGTGAGGTGAGTTATTCTCCTCCCGCCCACCCTGCCTGCCTGTTTGCCACCGCATTTTGGAGGGGGAGAGCGCTGAAGGAGGGGACCCAGGTGAGGGAGGGGGGGATCTTTCCCCTCTCCCCACAGCTGTCCCCGTTGCCCCTCCTTATAGCGCTGCTTTGCCTCCTGCCCTGCCACCATGGGGGGTCGTGGTGACACCCCCCCTGGCTGTCAGTCACCCGGTGCGCCACACCCCCTTGCGCCCAATGGTAGGAACGCCCCTGACTCACAAGCATGGCCACACAAAGAGTTACTGTACATACCCAAGTACGGTAAAGCCTGTGGATGTCTATTACAATAGAATCGCATATTGGCAACAATGCAATTATATTGTCTGACGCACTGCAAAAGTACGACCAGAGGGGCCTTTTTTGAAGATTTTAAGCACATGCCTGGTATTCACCCACGATTTTAGACATAATGGGATCCCTATGAAGTAGCTGCCAGTGTCTCTGAAGAATTTATCTCACTTCTTCAAAATGAGCATTAAATTTAGTTACAATGAGTGAGGCATTATTTAGATGCTTGGACGGAGGAGACCCCACATCTCGGGGCACTTTTAGCCTCATCAGGAGTTCTTTTCTGTCCCTAGCCAGGGCTCTTTTATATGCTGTAATAATAATCCTATTTAAATACCCTCTTGCTAGAAATCTATCTCTCAGTTCACCTCCTTCTTTTTCAAAATCTAAAGTATTACTGCAATTTATGCGCAGTTGCAGAAACTGTCCTGTGGGACTGCCCACTTTTGAGAGGGGAGGTGAGAGCTTTGAGCCGACAAGAAGGTATTTCCTACAGTGGGTTTTCTATATGTGCACGTTGTCAAAGAGTTACCACTCTTCCCGGAAGTAAGGTCAAGGTACATAATTCTGATGTGTCTGGTTTGCGATTCATGGGAATCTATAAACTGAACATTAGTCCACGACGTGGGGATTATGACAGACAACTACTAAGAAAGGAATCTACAGTATGTGAATTTATCAATGTGGTAGTCTTTATCCTCAAGGCCTGAACAAGGATCTAAATATAAAATCATTCCTATGAAGCCCCATGAAAACTTCTGCAAAAAAATGTGCATGTAATTCTCAAAAATGGCCACATGATGGCAACTTGACTGAACTTTTAATGATGGTTACTCCATTTATTTAAAGTTTGCATGGAACTCAACCCCTTTGAGGGCGTGGCTATAACTATAAAAAAAGAGTCTGTATCCCATTGACGTCACGTCTGAGGAAGTCACGTGGGTGTGACGAAACGCGTAAAAAATATGTGAGGCGCCGCTCTTCCCAGAAGTAAGGTCCTGCGTTCTATCTCCCGTGCCTCCCCCGCTCTTCCTCCCCCGTATGGCATACGTAATACACAGCTACAAGTACATCATAGCTGAGATTCACACAAGGAGCGCTAACAGGCCGGAGCTCCGGCAAGCGACAGCGCACGGCTAAGCCAAGTCATCTCTGCATCAACCGCCAGGTCGGGTTACGTAAATGACTGTACAACATTGATGCAGCCATATAGTGGTTGAGGTTAGGCACTATTAGTGTCTGTAATGTGGGCGTAGACATATTTATGTAGAGGCGTGTATGTATTCTACTGTATATAAACACGGAATTGAGAGGAATGTAATCTTTACAGTGACCACTAACGGGTTGTACTGGATAGAGCTATATACATTGGACCCAAAGATTATTATATGCATGCGTTTCTGATTTAAAAGGAGTGCACTCCGGTTAGAACGTTTTTCGACATATTTTTGGTATCTTTGTGGCCAGCTGGTTCCATGGTGTTTTTATGGGAGGGTATATGTTCATTCAGGGTTGCCTATATGTGTTGTGGTAATTTATATGATTAACGTTTATACAATTTTGTACCAGCGCTGTGCTCCCCATACTTTATTTTTTGATTCTGTGTTTTTTCAATCCCTGACTCAAAGTCACAAAGTAATTCTTTGACCTGAAATAGAATATAATGTATTTATTCTTAAAAACGCAAACGCAATGGCTGCACAAAGCGATTTTGTGAGCTATTTGCGTATACCTTTCATTGAGACAAAATCGCCTCAAAAATGGTACAGGCACAGCTTTGCTGAGCGGATCGGAAACAAACTGCTCAGATGTGAACTCTCTCATAAGGAATCATTACACAAGCGTTTTGAGGGCGATTTTGAAAATCATCTGTGCTTGAAAAAAGGGCAAAAACACCCTTATGGCCCATACACACGGGCTACAACTGTCGCCGCAAACACGTGGCACGCGCACGTTGTGGCGACAGTTGCCCCCCGTGTGTGAGGCGCGCACCCCAAACTGTCGCTGGAGACAGCAGTTGCCGTGCGATTGGAAAGTTCAATCGCACGGCAACTTCTGTTGCCACAACTGTCGCTAGTCTGCCATGTGTATGCGGACTAGCGACAGCTACCCACTCACTACAGACGGAGTTTCCGGCGGGGGGCCGAACCTTCGGCAACAGCTTTCCGCTGCATCTCTGCCTTTGGGCAGAGACGTGTAGACAGCTGTCGCACAGGCGGAGCTGTCGCGCACACGTCCCCTGTGTGCTGGCGACAGCTACAACGGTCCCCCGTGTGTACCCAGCATTAGTGTGAACGAGTCCTTAGACCCATAAATCCAGAAATAAATTAACCTTTGCTGCTCCCATGAGAGCTTGGTCATCTCCTCTCAACTTCTTACGAGCTTCACCTCTCTTTTGAAACGCTCTCCCACAGCCAGTCCATCGTGCTCTGAGCCAAATGCATTGGAGGACTTGTAGTTGCGTAACAGCTGGAGGCCTGAGTTTGCCCATGCCTGGTCTAGACTGTAAACTCTCAAGGGCAGGGACCTCCTCCTAGTGTTTCTTATTCTACTGGGTTTTCTCATATGAACGTGTATTAGTATCACAAAATAAACACCAAAAGAGCCACCTCAATAACATTGCCTAGGATGTAGTAACCACTGACATCAAAAGAGAAAAGCCATCCATATGGCGAACAACATATAATCAATGACACAATTATCTCAAGCTGTTATATAAATGTTTTATTAATTAATAGAGAACAATTCTGTAAAAACAATTAAAAACACAAAGTTCAGCACATGTGGACATAATGATACAATATAATATATATATTGTGATAAATAAATCTCACAATGACCAATACAACAGTATATAAACCTGGGGTCTAACGGAAGGAAATCTGAATATAATCACCTGGGCCACAAGAACCAATGTCCTGACAAACACACATGGGGAATAATACCCACTCAAGGTAAATGATGTAGACACATATAAGTAGATATATAGGGACAGGGAAATTGGAACCCAGAACCTCCGTGAAACTAGGGACAGCACAGCGGACGTTATTTCCTGGGGTATCTTTCTGGTAAGATGGTCTCTATACTGTATTAGTTTCACGGAGGTTCTGGGTTCCAATTTCCCTGTCCCTATATATCTACTTATATGTGTCTACATCATTTACCTTGAGTGGGTATTATTCCCCATGTGTGTTTGTCAGGACATTGGTTCTTGTGGCCCAGGTGATTATATTCAGATTTCCTTCCGTTAGACCCCAGGTTTATATACTGTTGTATTGGTCATTGTGAGATTTATTTATCACAATATATATATTATATTGTATCATTATGTCCACATGTGCTGAACTTTGTGTTTTTAATTGTTTTTACAGAATTGTTCTCTATTAATTAATAAAACATTTATATAACAGCTTGAGATAATTGTGTCATTGATTATATGTTGTTCGCCATATGGATGGCTTTTCTCTTTTGATGTTCGTGTATTAGTATCAGTGATACCTCAAACCAACTATACTAAACCAACTGATTCTATACAGTTCTGTGCTGTACAGTTCTGAACAGTTTTAAACTTCTCATGTATCTATGCTCCCCACTATTTGTTTGTACTTAGTACAGCGCTTTAGAAGATGTTTGTGCTATATAAATAAATAATAATCCGATTATGATCTGAAAGGGATCTATCTTTTAGCCACAATGAGTACTGTATGGCTATTTTTAATTTAAACACTGGAAGTGTTATCCCAATGTAACTGCAATGCTTCCAGTCTGTTAATAATTCAATTGAAAATGATGGGACTCCCGTGATTGCAGGAGAACAGAGACCATGTAGTAAAGCAGAATGGGATAAAGGTGCCCATTAATGGTACAGTTTTTCTTCAGATTCAATATTTTTCTGTGCAATTTTTATGATCAAATTGTACAGAAAACTGTGCCGTGTGTGGCGCAAATTAACGCAAAACTATTCTTTGGTTGATTGGAAAAGGAAAAAAATATTAATACGAAAGTTGGGTTTTATGATTGAATTGGAATGCAAAACCTTCTTAAATTGTTCTGCTAATGGAAACAATCGATAATTGTCTTTTGATTAGTTTTGATCATTCAAATCGCCTCGAAAGATCGAATGTGAACTGTACTGTTAACAGACGTCTTAAAGTGAACCTAAAGGCAAAAAAAAAAAATGAGATGAACTCACCTGGGGCTTCCCTCAGCCCCCTGCAGCCGATCGGTGCCCTCGCAGCTCCGGTCCGATGCCTCTGGACCCGCCGGCGAACACTTCCGGTTTGGCCGTCACCGGCCGACAGGCATGGGAACGCGAGTAATTGTTCGCGTTCCCAGCCTGTATATCGCCCCCTATGCTGCTATTGCGGCCAGTAGGTCGCAGTAGCAGCATAGGGGGCGATATACAGGCTGTGAACACAAACAATCACTCGCGTTCCCATGCCTGTCGGCCGGTGACGGCCAAACCGGAAGTGCTCGCCGGCGGGTCCTGGGACATCGGAGCGGAGCTGCGAGGGCACCGATCGGCTGCAGGGGGCTGAGGGAATCCCCAGGTGAGTTTATCTCATTTTTTTTTTGACTTTAGGTTATCTTTAAGGCTCCAGTTCTAATTCAAACTAGTTGAACACAAATGAGGTGACACTACACCAATACAGGAGCAACAAATACAAGAAATTACAAATGTCTGCTCTGGTATTAATACTACAGTATATTGTGTATGTACAGTATATAGTAACACTGCACAGTGCATTATGCAGTACATGCATTGTGTGTGTGTTACCAAAGGCGTAGCAATCACCCCTGCAACCCCTGCCATCGCAGGGGGGCCCAGAGGCTTTGGGGGCCCCTCCTTCTCACTCTCCCCAACCACAAGTGCAGCCAATTAGCAAAAAAACCTCCCCTTTTGCTCACAAAAACCATCCATGCCACCTCCTCCCGCCATGCAGAGTATCAAGTAGTGGGAGCATCTTTCATTTTTTTCCTGCTTCCAGATGCAGAACACTCCCTGCTGCCATTCGCTGGCTCCTGATCATGTGATTCTCATGGTGTTCAGGGACCAAGAGGGCCCCATGCTATCATTTTTGCAGGGGGGCCCTATTAAGTCTGGTTACACCCCTGCGTATTGAGGAGTACATGGTCATTTCACTATGGCTATGGTTTCTACCATGCTTGGCATGCGTCTTGCGAGACGTGATATTGGCACAGCTGTGATGCGTCTCACAGACAAATTCCTCTAGGTGTGCTATGCACGACTATGGGAGTCTGACGGGTGACGTGAGATTATTCTGCATGCCATCCTATTTTTCCTCGCACATGAATTTGCTCCCTATTGACTTTAATAGGGTGTCAAATCGCATCCGAATTCATGTGCGTGGAATTGGACGGTAATCGCACCAGTGGAAGCTTAGCCTGCCTGTACTTCAGATTAACCCTTTCAAAGCCCTGGAATAGTTCTCATCTAGTAAAGGGCCCAGAGACCATTTTACCAGCTCAAAGTAATGGGAAATATATTTTAATTAGCAAAAACATAGTAAAAATAAAAGGGGTGTGATATGGAATGAGGGATCGTGCTACACGCTTTAAAAAGACACATCACATTAGAAATTAAATGGAAGAATGAATAACAAAACAAGCTAGTTTTTGAAAGTTTTATTGACTTACGAAAACAAGTTATTTTGTGACTTCTTTATCAGTATGGCAAAACTAATTAACACTTCATTATTGAAATTACACTTCCAGACCTTTTTAAGTGTGCCCCTATAGCCTGGAAATAGAAGGTCCAAAGACAGTATGCTATCATAAAACGTTTAAAATAGATGTGTACACATACTTATATAACACACATTTCTGACAGTGTAATACTTGCACGGCAGAACGCTGTGGCCCAGGCTGCTGCAGGTCCCGGCAAGCTGCTGACGTCACTGGAACGCAGGACAGCACTCAGCTTCCATTGGATAGGCGGAGGACGCGTTCTCAGTACGCGCTACGCCAATGTAAACAGTAATCACGTGTGTGTATTGCGTGGCAGTTGTTCATCTGACACGCCAGGCTTCTATTGGTTGCTTTCGATTCTGTTGGTTTCTGATTGGCTAGTCCTTGTATTTAAGCATGGTGAGTGCACCCAGTCATCGCCCGTGATAGCATTTAGCTTTGGCTTGTTGCTGGGTATGCGCTCACAAAACTATTGATCCATGTTGCCACTCTGCCTTGTATCCTGACCACGTTAACCTGTTTGATCCCTGTTGCCGACTCTGCCTTGTATCCTGACCACGTTTAGCCTCTGAGTGATTTCTGTTGCCGACTCTGCCTTGTATCCTGACCACGTTTAGCCTCTGAGTGATTTCTGTTGCCGACTACTGCCTTGTATCCTGACCACGCTTTCTCTACTGGATTACCTGCTGCCGACTCTGCTATTGTACCTGGACTATGCCAACTAGCTGCCTGGATTGACCTCTGCTTGGACACGGACTTGCATGAACGCTGCCTGGACCAACATCGGCTTGTCTAAAGATTACGCTATCTCTGGAAGTGTCCTGGACTGTCTTGCTACTCTGGAATACCTGCCTCTACAGTCATCTGGTTCACTCGTCTGGAGTGCCTCATCCTACAGGCCTCAGGTGACTATCATACATATATTTGTGAATACTGTACCCATTGCATTGCTAGAGTTTTTAGGTTCTGTTTGGTGGATTGCTATCTTTCAGTCTGTATGCTACATCTACCTGCAGGGTGTATTGTAGTAACAGTAGTATTGTGTTAGGTAGGAGTTTGCGCAGGTGTTACGGGCTGGGCTATAGGTCAGTCATATGGGCATACAACCTGACCTATAGTCATTGACCAGACAGGCCTGACAGACAGGTTTTGGACTAGCCCATCTCCTGTGCAAAGGTTTTATACAAAGATGCTGGCTAGCTATTCAGTAAATGCTTTTGAAATAAGGAAAACCCTGAGAGTCCCCAATACAGAGCTGGACTAGTCAATAACCTGTCAGAGGTGTACTGCCTGCTGTAAGAAACAGGAACATAGGAAAAAAGTAATTTATACTGCATTTTAATCAGGGAGAAATGTACCCTTTATAAATAAGTGTACACATGTATTTACATTTTCTTCCAGATAGTGGTCCTTTAATAAAGGGCACAGAGAACCTCACACATGATGAAAAGAAACTGCATCTACATTTTGTCATTTAGATTCAGAGAAATGTGGTCACATTGTCTAAATATATAAATAAAACATACTGAAAATTTAGTGGGGGAATAAAATAAAATATTTTCATAAAAAGAGAAAAATCTTATTTGGATTGTGGTATCCTTTTCCTGCTCTGGTGTCAGCCATGGACCGTACTAATGCACTGTGGGGGGACATTAGTAGCTTCACACGCAGCTGCTTCATTGTATCTCCCCCAGCATTACAGTCCTTCCCCATAGCGCAAGCCGAAGCTGCACCATGGAGGTTCACCAGCTGCCCCCAGCACTGCCTGTAAAGATGGGACACTGAATGTCCCCTCTGAAGGCTGTTAGTGTAAGTTGTGGTGATGTCACCTGTCACCAGGACAGGCGCTCCCGCAGTGTCCTATAACCCTGGGGAGATAAGCTAAAGCAATTGAGTGACTCAATTGCTGAGTGGCAAGCTTTTTATATCCCCCCCCACAGAGCATTAGTACGGTCCGTCACAGACGCCACGGCAGTTAAGGTGATGACAGTCTAAGTAAGATATTTCCTTTTTTGTGTAAGCAGTTAAAAAGTACTCATGGTAACAATTACTAATTATGTGCCGCCAAAAAAGTTTCTGCTGACCACAATGTACTGGTGCTTAACACAATGTACTGGTGCTTAATGTACTGCGCCTGCGCAGGACACTCCCAGCAATGGAAGGACGGGAGCACGAGCCCGGGCCAGGCTGTGCATGCGCAATAGATTGCCACTGGGCAAATATACCCAGTCGGCGAGAGCACATGGCCTGAAAGGGGCTGGAGGAAGCCCCAGGTAAGAATCAATGCTTTGTTTTGTCATCTTAGGTTTCCTTTAACCTTGATGGATGTATTGCATGGCCTTATTACACATCCACCACAGAACTAGAAATTAGGCTGCAGCCAAGGCATACTTGCTGCTTTTCAATTAGGATTAAAGGCCTGAGCCCACTAACGTAGTTGTGCGCAGTTGTGTCCGCTTTTCAGCAACACATCAATGTTACAGATGCTGAAAAGCGGACACAACTGTGTACAACTGCGCACAACTGTGTTAGTGGGCTCAGGCCCTAATAAAGTTTAGATTCACTTAAAGGGACACTGTAGGGGGGTCAGGGGAAAATGAGTTGAAGTTACCCGGGGCTTCTAATGGTCCCCCGCAGACATCCTGTGCCCACACAGCCACTCACCGATGCTCCGGCCCCGCCTCCGGTTCACTTCTGGAATCTCAGACTTTAAAGTCTGAAAACCACTGCGCCTGCGTTGCCGTGTCCTCGCTCCCGCTGATGGCACCAGGAGCGTACTGCGCAGGCCCAGTATGGTCTGTGCCTGCGCCGTGCGCTCCTGGTGACATTAGGGGAAGCGAGGACAGGGCAACGCAGGCGCAGTGGTTTTTAGACTTTAAAGTCTGAAATTCTAGAAGTGAACCAGGGGCGGGGCCGGAGCATCGGTGAGTGGCTGCACAGGCACAGGATGCCTGCGGGGGACCATTAGAAGCCCCGGGTAACTTCAACTCATTTTCCCCCGACCACCCTACAGTATCCCTTTAAAACAGTAAAAAATTGAACTATAGACACCAGGGCTTTGGAGTCGGAGTCGTGGAGTCGGAGTAATTTTGGGTGCCTGGAGTCAGACTCGGGAAAAAATGCACCGACTCCGACTCCTAATGAATTTGTAACTGTAATTAAAATAGAAAATATGATAAAATATTCTATTTCTCAGATAATAGTCATTAAAAAGAATGTATATATACAGTATATATACAGTAATAGCTGTGTTCAGCCCACAAAAATTAAATAAACCAATCAAAATTAGTTACTTGAGCTGCTTCAATAAAGCAGTCCCCGTATTTTTAAAGTCAGATATACATATCTGATTGGGACTGTACAGTATATATGATGTGTACACAGGAATCTCTTATATATACAAAATAACATCTATGCTGTAAGTATAAAGCCTGATGTGTAGCCGTGTCACTAATAGAGATGGTCAATGAGATGGAAATAATTCTGCATTGATGCTGGTTTATGCAAATGTATGCACTCTCTTTGCTCATGAAATCAAATAATTTGATATGTTGTTAAAATTTGGTTTGGTGACTACAAATTAAAGGGTACCTGAGACGGATGAAAAGAAAAGTGTTATACATACCTGGGGCTTCTTCCAAATCCCTTCAGGCTAATCAGTCCCTCGCTGTCCTCCTCCACCACCTGGATCTTCTGCTATGAGTCCCGGTAATTCAGCCAGTCAGAGCAGTCCGGCCGCATGCCACTTCCACAGCCAGGAGCGTTCTGCACCTGCGCAATAGTGCTGCGCAGGTATAGTACGCTCATGGCGGCGGAGTGTGTGCATGCGCACTGCACCAGACTGGCTCAAGTACCTGGACTCATAGCAGAAGATCCAGGTGGCGGAGGAGGACAGCGAGGGACTGATTAGCCTGAAGGGGGCTGGAGGAAGCCCCAGGTATGTATAAAACTTTAATTTCATCTGTCTCAGGTTTACTTTGTTACACAGTAGTACTATACTCTACATATGCACTCCCCACAGAGCTGCAGGGAATCCACTGAGAATGTTGTGCACATTGAACACAGAGGTGTTGTCTATCACGCATAAACCTTGTTCAGATTGTGCATGAAGAATGTGTAATAGAGGAAGACTCTCCTCATTCCCCTGCAGAGTCCCTGCACATCATTCTTGCATGTACCCACAGTCACATTGCCTAGGGCCTGATCCATGTTCAGATGTGTAATAGAGGAAGAATCTCCTCATTCCCCTGCAGAGTACCTGCACATCATTCTTACATGTACCCACACTTACATTGCCTAGGGCCTGATAGATGTTCTTTGTTCCGGTCTGTACCTTTTACAAGTACTCTTACCAAGGACTAGTTTTAGTCTAAAGGGAATAAATATAGTAGTCTACATATCCTTCTCACTTCAGTTGTCTTGTAAAATTCTACAGCGTTGGCAGTTAAGAGACGAATTTCACGTTACATACTGTTAATCAACAAAATTGTAATATGCAAATTAGAGGAGTCGGAGTCGAGGAGTCGGAGTCGGTGGAATCCTTAACTGAGGAGTCGGAGTCGGTGGATTTTTGGACTGACTCCACAGCCCTGATAGGCACTAAACAACACTTGAACATTCACTGAACAGGCATTACAACATGTTTCATGCTTACAGTTTCTGAATTATAGTTACAATCAATTTCTAGATTATTGTGACAATGTAATCATTCATTTAGCACTCTTGTTTAACGAATAATACTGTAATGGATTGCGGAGACACCGCCGTGCGGTCTGGCAGCGGGGCGGCATGCGTCTGGTTTGTCTGAGACTAGTAGTGCACACAGATGGAGGGCTGCGCGCGCTAGGAGCAGGGCCGGATTACCGACCAGGCAACAGAAGCAGTCGCTTGGGGCCCCATTCAGAGTCAAAGGGGCCCCATTAGCACATAAACCAGCCCTTGCCATCCTGTCAGCGGTGGCTGGATGGTATAATGGTTAAAGGGACTCTGAGCAGTGCAGTAACTATGGAAAGATGCATATCATTTTAAAGCTCTCTTTCTACTCTTTCCAATGATATATAAACAGCTGCTCTATGCCTTTTAGTTTTCGATATTTTCGCGATTGAAATCGCGGCCACAGGACGACTTTTCTCCAAAGTCAGCGGTGGCTGGATGGTATAATGGTTAAAGGGACTCTGAGCAGTGCAGTAACTATGGAAAGATGCATATCATTTTAAAGCTCTTTTTCTCCTTTTTCCAATGATATATAAACGGCTGCTCTATGCCTTTTAGTTTTTGATATTTTCACGATCGAAATCACGGCCACAGGACGACTTTTCTCCAAAGTTGGCAGCTCGATTCAGCACAATGCAATGAAATATAAGGAACCCAGGGGGATATAATTACAAACATCATGCTGGTAGGTGTGAGGATGTAATGAATTAGTTGTGGGTATGCTTAAAGGCATATCCACAGGCACTGCTTGGAGTCCCTTTAAGGGCTCTGCCGCTGACACAGGAGACCAGGGTTCGAATCTCAGCTCTGCCTGTTCAGTAAGCCAGCACCTATTCAGTAGGAGACCGTAGGCAAGTCTCTCTAACACTGCTACTGCCTATAGGGCGCGTCCTAGTGGCTGCAGCTCTGGCGCTTTGAGTCCACCAGGAGAAAAGCGCGATATAAATGTTATTTGTCTTGTCTTGTCAAATGATGCCGTGCGCTGCTGATTGTCTTCAGAGCCAGGCTCTCCTCCTAGGTCCCCCTCCTGCTACTGTGCGCTCTGCCGCTGCCCACTCCACCCTCCCTTCCCACAGAGAACCACAGCTGCAGCAAGAATGATAGCAGCAGATGGCAAACGCTCACTCACCTATCCATGATCCAAGCAATAGAGATCCCGTCATCTGAAACCCATCTGTCTCTTCTACAGTGCAGCCGCTCGCTCTGAACTTCCTGATTCTCAGATCAGACATGAAGTAGGAAGTAGTAATAGTAGTAGTAACAGAGCGGCAGCACTCTAGAGGAGACAGATGGGCTCCGGATGACGGGACCTCTATTGCTTGGATCGCAATAGGTGAATGTGATTCATCTGGTGCTGTCATTCTCCCCCACTGCGGCTGCCTTCTCTGCTGGACTATCGTATTCACTGGGATGGAGGCTGCATGGTGGCTGTCTAGTTTGGGAGGAAATTGGTTGTTCGGTGGTGGGAGTGGTTATGTAATTCTGTCTGGGGAACGGCTTCCGGTTTGGCGGTGTCCAGAGCTTTCTTCTATTGCCAGGCTGGAGATGCAGGGGGAAAGTGCTGCTGCTGTGATATCTGGCGCCCTCTTCAGAGGGGTGCCCCAGCCCCTGAGTGCAAATGTCCCAGCCATTCATCTCTCACTCTGCATTTTGCCGCTGCTATTCCCTGCATGTGCACCCACAGAGGAAAGCGTGCTGTTGCCCATAGCAACCAGTAGCTCGGCTGCCCGGTGTGTGCGACATATTGCTGTGCAGCTGCATCTTCTGATTCTATTACGACATGATGGGGGGGCCCAAATCAGTTACTTTGCTTAGGGCCCCATTTAGCCTTAATCCGGCTCTGGCTAGGAGGCAGGACATTTATGCCAATAGGAGAGGGATCAGCTGATCAGGACAATCAGCTGATCCCAGTGCAGTGGGTGATTGGCTGAGTGGGACTGGGCGGCGCTGAGGAGCGCTGCACTATATATACTTCTTGCCTGTCAGTTGCTGGTTGTCTGCCGTTGCGAATACTAACGTGTGAGCACTCAGACCAGTCAGATCTCACAGTGTGTTAGAACCAGGAGGGCCTGGGAATTCACACTTAGCCAGATTACGTTTGTGTTATATGTTAGACCAGTTCCAGGGTGTTGTGACCAAGGACCTCTCACCCAAGCTTAGGGATACTGTGTCATTGATGTGTTATACTTTAGACCAGTTCCAGGGTGTTGTGACCAAGGACCTCACACCCAAGCTTAGGGATACTGTGTCATTGCCGTGTTATCATTTAGACCAGTTCCAGGGTGTTGTGACCAAGGACCTCACAGCCAAGCTTAGGGATACTGTGTCATTGCTGTGTTATACTTTAGACCAATTCCAGGGTGTTGTGACCAAGGACCACACACTCAAGCTTAGGAACACTGTGCTATTATTGTGTTATACTCTAGTCTAGTTCCAGGGTGTCGAGACCAAGGAACTCACACCCCAGTCTAGGACTTTGTTATACTTATATGTTATGACCATTTGCTCTGTCGACCTTTCTCTTGCTTTCTGATTCGGTACCTCTGCATATCTGCCTACCTGTTGCCAGACCCTGCCTGTACCCGGTTACTGAATCAGTCTCTCTCTCTCTGTACCTGATCTGCTCGTGTGTTGCCGACCTGACCTGCCCGACCACTCAAGCTGTCACTCTCCCTGAGTGCTCAGTCTAACTGTACTAGCAGTAACACCATTCCACCAGGTGTCAGCTGCAACCAGGACTCCCGCTCTTCAGAGAGTCCGGCCTGTTAGCAGCCAGTGGTCTCTGGCTGCAGTACAGTTTACCATCTGATATCATTATCCCTGGTTACCAGGTCCTCACTATCAAGGAGATAGTTTCTGCACTGCCCAGGGCCACCTGCCCCTCAGGTGACTCTAGGCCGAGCCGTTTACATCTCCCGCTCCTCGGGAGATAGCCTTCAGTTCATCTAGCACTTTACTCATTAGGTGTCCAGAGGGTAGTCATACTTGTATTATTGGCGATTCTGCAGATCATCCATAATCAAGTACACATCTGTATTGTTGATGATTCTGCAGATCATCAACAATCAGATTCTCTCTGTGTGCTGACACCAATCGTTACAAATACCTTGTAGTGTTTTGTGGTTCAGCTTTGATTGGGCTCTTGTGCGCATGATAACCTACTACAGGGGAAAACCCAGGATTTTCAAGGGGGGGGGGGGGGGGGATTTCTGAAAGGTATCCCTCAGCCACGAACATCACAGAATAATAATATGGTAGGACATCATGCTGGATACACACAATGCAATTTCTCATCCGACTGACAGGATCTGATGATTATTTCCAGCATGTCCGTTCTGCTCCTGATCGATCCCGTTGTCGGATGAGAAATTGCAGTTTGGATACAGATAATAATGAGGACAGCCGACATTGGTAATGAAGGGGAAAGTGAAGCATTTACCCAGCAGGGGCACCGGGCTGTGCTCATATATGGCTCTGTTAACTTCCTTGGCGGTAATCCAGAGCTAGGGTCGGGCGGAAAACCGCAGCTAAGAGCGGTAATCCCGACCTCTGCTTGGGGTAGCCGCTGGAGGCTCTATGCAGAGCAATGCGCGCAGCGGGAGCGTTTCTACATACCTCCCAGGGATCCCGATGTCGGCTGCCATTCTTCTTCCTCTCCTCCGGGGCTCTGCTTCCTCCAGGTGAGATTGCTGGCTGTCGTCATGACAACAGCCGGCAATCTCACTTTAGAGTTGCAGCGTCACCCGGAGGATGGAGGCATAACTGCAGCGCTGGAGCCAGGGAGGTGAGTGATTGCTGGGGCTGTGCAGATCTCGCTGGCAGCATGATTTTTTCCAGGTTTTAGGGTCTGAAAGGGCTCAAAAAAATTGTACCGCTTTTAGACCCTAAAATCCGGAAAGAATCATACTGCCAAGGGGGTTACGTTCTTGAGAGCTGCTCCACGCTGATGCTCCATCCAGAGTCAACTGTAGCAGGGAAAGAAAAGAGGTAGCGCTGTGAGCTGCAGGATGCCTGCAGATATTCTGGTGTCTCAACTTGTGCCTTTCCCCAGACACTGCATCGGCACTGGTCTTAGGGGGATTCTGGGCAGCTGTAATCTCCCTGAACTTGCCTGTGTACTACAACAGTGCAATGACAGACATTAAAACTCCTTACTGTGTAAAGCAGATTACTTGGCAATGGTAATTTTTGAAGAATAAAAATGAGAACCAATTATTGTAGTCTTGCTCCCTGATTCACCTCACCTGTGATAGATTTCAAGTGCTTAAGAAATTCTGTTTTAACCATTACTGCCAGTGGGACGTGAGCCTCACGTCCGCAGCAGCAGCTGCTCCAGCCGCAGAGATGCAATCTGCATTTTGGGGGGGCTGTGCACGTGATTGTATGGGCAGAAGCCCGCAATCGTGAGGTTGCCGGCAACAGGG
Organism: Hyperolius riggenbachi; assembly: GCF_040937935.1. Lineage (NCBI taxonomy): Eukaryota > Metazoa > Chordata > Amphibia > Anura > Hyperoliidae > Hyperolius > Hyperolius riggenbachi. The sequence continues at coordinate 227,203,463 of NC_090649.1, forward strand.
GGGATTGGCTGCAGGGTACAAAAGTCCCCTAGCCAATCTGTACATGTCCGCTGAGAATAATCGGTGCATGTCATATCGGCGTCTCTCAGTTCGGCACAGGGAGAGCCGAATGACGGCTGTCCCTTCTGCCGCTAAACTCAGAGGTGGCGTTAAATACTATTCCCCCTCCGTGTTGTCGCAACTCGAAGGGAGATGTAATTCGGGGTCTGGCAGCCGCCAGAGCCCCGAATAACTGCTATTTGGGGTGCGCATCATAGCACTGAAGAGCCGCGCGCCGAAATTCCCGCTCGTTGATTTCCGCTGTAATCGTTAGATTAATAAATGGGAACAAAGTTCCCATTCATTCATCTCCCCTCCAGGCCACCGTTATCGCAGGCATCAATGGATGCCTGCTTCACTTCCTTAGTTACATAGTAACTCATTATTTCCTATGTAGCGTACATATTGCGCGCTAATAGAAAATAATGCGCAAAGACATTTTGTGGCCAAATAGCAAAAATTACATCTACAGGCACTAGGGACTGAAAATGTTTTAATATGTACTGTATGTCAAGAGGATACATAATTTTCTCATTATGGACTCATAAATAGGTATGGATGTAAATGTAACGCTCGGTGTCAGCAACCAGAGAGAGAATCTGATCCTTGGCGATCCGCAGTATCCCCAAGAATACAGATATACCCGATTATTGAGGATCTGCGGAATCGTCAATAATCAGATATGTCTAACCTCTAGACACCTGAGAGAATGTAAGTGTTTGGTGCAACAGTAACAACTCTGAGTGAAGACCACCAGGAGAACTGGCGGCCTAAGACTCCTGAGGAATTCACCCCTGACTATGGGTGATATTCCTGTAGCCTGTGGACCCCTGGGCGAGGGACCGAGACTGGGTTGCAGGAAGCCCTGCTGCTTATATGCAAGGTTTTGCCCTGAACTGGGCTAACGTAACACAGTTATAGCAATACTAGTCTGGGGTGTGAGGTCCGTAGTCACAACACCCTGGAACTAGTCTGGAGTATAACATAAATGATAATACAATTCCCTAGTCTTGGGTGTGAGTTCCGTGATCATCAACACCCTGGAACTAGTCTGGAATATAACACAAAGACAATACAGTACCCTAATCTTGGGTGTGAGGGCCTTGATCTCAACACCCTGGAACTATGCTAGAGAATACACAGAAGATACACAGTATTCCTAGTCTGGGGTGTGAGGGTCTTGATCTCAACACCCTGGAACTGGTCTAACAAATAATACAATTCAATTAGTACTTTAAGCTATCAACAGAATCTGGCTAAGTGTGAATTCCCAGGTCCACCTAGTTCAAACACACTGTAAGGATCTGACTATGGTCTGAGTGCCTTCACGTAAGTGTTAGCAGACAACCAGCAACTGAGAAGCAGCAGAATATATAGTTGCTGGACTCTGCCGCCCCGCCCGAGCCATTCAGCCAATCATGAGTCATGTAGGAATCAGCTGATCTTCCTGATCAGCTGACACTTCCCCTGCTGGTATAAAGGTCCTGAGTTCAGGCCCGCGCGCGCGTAGCTCTCCATCTGCCTATGTGCACTAACAGACCCAGCCACACCAAGCGCACACTGCTGCATGCAAACCGCCATGTTGGACGCGGAAACAGCCGCTTCGCTGTCAGGACATGCGGCGGCTTTTCCGCATTCCACCATACTACCTGACGCGTGTCTATGCGTGCAAACCGCCGCGTTGGACGCGGAGTCAGCCGCCTTGCTCTTGGCACATGCGGCGGCTTTTCCGCGTTTTCTCACAGTAAAACTGAAAAAATGCCCCTTCATTTCCAAATAAAATATTGTCACCATAAATTGTACTAGGGATATAATTTAAATGTTGCAATAACCAGGACAATGGGTAAATAAAATGTGTGGCCTTTATCCATAAAAGAACATTTAATTTTAAAACTATAATGGCCAAAAACTGGGAAATAATAATTTTTTTCAATTTTTTGCTTATTATTCCTATTATAATGCATTTAGAATAAAATAATTTTTAGCATAATGTACCACCCAAAGAAAGCCTAATTGTTGGCAGAAAAAACAAGGTATAGATTATTTTGTTGTGATACGTAGTGATAAAGTTATTGGGGAATGAAAGGGAGGAGTGCTGAAATGTGAAATCGTCGATAAGGTGAAAACAACCCGCGGGCTGAAACGGTTAAACAATAGTTAACCACTTGCCGACCGCCCCCAGCCGATGGGCGGCGGCAAAGACGGGGCCTAAATGACCGCAATACGCCCATCGGCGGAGGCAGGCGTGGTTATGCGGCGATCGCGTCATTTGTGACGCAATCAGCCGCCGGCGACTGGCTCCGCCCCCCTCGCGCTGTAACCCACCGGCCGTTCGGAAGCGCCGGCGGGTTACTAGCACCCGGATCGCCGCATGTAAAGAGTATAATAAGCTTTGTAATGTATACAAAGCCTATTATAATGGCTGCCTCCTGCCCTGGTGGTCCCAGTGTCCTAGGGACCACCAGGGCAGGCTGCAGCCACCCTAGTCTGCTCCCAAGCACACTGATTCCCCCCCCCTGCCCCCTGATCGCCCACAGCACCCCTCAGACCCCCCCCTGCCCACCCCCCAGACCACTGTTAGCATCCAATCACTCCCTAATCACCCATCAATCACTCCCTGTCACTTTCTGTCAACTATTTTTTTTTTAACCCTAAACTGCCCCCTGCTCCCTCCTGATCACCCCCCACCCCTCAGATTCTCTTCAGACCCCTCCCCCCCTGTGTACTGTATGCATATATCCCCCCTGATCACCTGTCAATCACCAGTCAATCACCCATCAATCAGCCCCTGTCACTGCCACCCATCAATCAGCCCCTAACCTGCCCCTTGCGTGCAATCTGATCACCCACCCACACCAATAGATCGCCCGCAGATCCGACATCAGATCACCTCCTAAGTGCAGTGTTTACATCTGTTCTCTACTCTAAACACCCACTAATTACCCATCAATCACCAATCAATCACCCCCTATCACCACCTGTCACTGTTACCCATCAGATTAGACCCTAATCTGCCCCTTGCGGGCACCCAATCACCCGCCCACACGCTCAGATTGCCCTCAGACCCCCCCTTATCAATTTGCCAGTGCATTATTCACATCTGTTCTTCCGTGTAATAACCCACTGATCACCTGTCAATCACCCCCTGTCACTGCCACCCATCAATCACCCCCTGTCACTGCCACCCATCAATCAGCCCCTAACCTGCCCCTTGCGGGCAATCTGATCACCCACCCACACCAATAGATCGCCCGCAGATCCGACGTCAGATCACCTCCCAAGTGCAGTGTTTACATCTGCTCTCTACCCTAAACACCCACTAATTACCCATCAATCACCCCCTATCACCACCTGTCACTGTTACCCATCAGATTAGACCCTAATCTGCCCCTTGCGGGCACCCAATCACCCGCCCACACGCTCAGATTGCCCTCAGACCCCCCTTTATCAATTCGCCAGCGCATTATTTACATCTGTTCTTCCCTGTAATAACCCACTGATCACCTGTCAATCACCCATCAATCACCCCCTGTCACTGCCACCCATCAATCACCCCCTATCACTGCCACCCGTCAATCAGCCCCTGTCACTGCCACCCATCAATCAGCCCCTAACCGGCCCCTTGCGGGCAATCTGATCACCCACCCACACCAATAGATCGCCCCCAGATCCGACATCAGATCACCTCCCAAGTGCAGTGTTTACATCTGTTCTGCCATCTAATCACCCACGGATCACCCATCAATCAGCCCCTGTCACTGATACCCATCAGATTAGACCCCTATCTGCCCCTAGGGCACCCAATCACCCGCCCACACCCTCAGAACGCCCTCAGATCCCAGCCCTGATCACCTCGCCAGTGCATTGCTTGCATCTATTTCCCCCCTCTAATCACACCTTGAGACACCCATAAATCACCTCCTGTCACCCCCTAGCACACCTTCCCATCAGATCAGGCCCTAATTTGCCCCGTGTGGGCTCTTGATCACTCCGCCAAACCCTCAGACCCCCCTCAGACCCCCTTCCGATCACCTCCCCAGTGCATTGATTGCATCTATTTTCCCCTCTAACCACCCCCTGAGACACCCATCAATCACCTCCTTTCACCCCCCTAGCACTCCTATCCATCAGATCAGGCCCAATACAACCTGTCATCTAAGAGGCCACCCTGCTTATGACCGGTTCCACAAAATTTGCCCCCACATAGACCACCTGTCATCAAAATTTGCAGATGCTTATACCCCTGAACAGTCATTTTGAGAAATTTGGTTTCCAGACTACTCACGGTTTTGGGCCCGTAAAATGCCAGGGCAGTATAGAAACCCCACAAGTGACCCCATTTTAGAAAAAAGACACCCCAAGGTATTCTGTTAGGTGTATGACGAGTTCATAGAAGATTTTATTTTTTGTCAACAGTTAGCGGAAATTGATTTTTATTGTTTTTTTCACAAAGTGTCATTTTTCACTAACTTGTGACAAAAAATAAAATCTTCTATGAACTCACCATACTCCTAACGGAATACCTTAGGGTGTCTTCTTTCTAAAATGGGGTCATTTGTGGGGTGTGTTCACTGTCCTGGCATTTTGGGGGGGTGCCTAATTGTAAGCACCCCTGTAAAGCCTAAAGATACTCATTGGACTTTGGGCCCCTTAGCGCAATGACAAATTTTTTTATTTTTTTTTACACACAATTGTCTATTTACAGAGCTATTTCTCCCACTCAGCATGGGTATGTGTAAAAATACACCCCAAAACACATTATATTACTTCTCCTGAGTACGGCGATACCACATGTGTGGCACTTTTTTGCACCCTAACTGCGCTAAGGGGCCCAAAGTCCAATGAGTACCTTTAGGATTTCACAGGTCATTTTGCGACATTTGGTTTCAAGACTACTCCTCACGGTTTAGGGCCCCTAAAATGCCAGGGCAGTATAGGAACCCCACAAATGACCCCATTTTAGAAAGAAGACACCCCAAGGTATTCCGTTAGGAGTATGGTGAGTTCATAGAAGATTTTATTTTTTGTCACAAGTTAGCGGAAAATGACACTTTGTGAAAAAAAACAATTAAAATCAATTTCCGCTTACTTGTGACAAAAAATTAAATCTTCTATGAACTCACCATACTCCTAACGGAATACCTTGGGGTGTCTTCTTTCTAAAATGGGGTCATTTGTGGGGTTCCTATACTGCCCTGGCATTTTAGGGGCCCTAAACCGTGAGGAGTAGTCTAGAATCCAAATGCCTCAAAATGACCTGTGAATAGGACGTTAGGCCCCTTAGCGCACCTACGTTGCAAAAAAGTGTCACACATGTAGTATCGCCGTACTCAGAAGAAGTAGTATAATGTGTTTTGGGGTGTATTTTTTATACATACCCATGCTGGGTGGGAGAAATCTCTCTGTAAATGGATAATTGTGTGTAAAAAAAAAAACAAATGTAGCGATCGGTGTAACACAGAGAGGATCTGATCATTGGTGATCTGCAGTATCACCAAAAATACAGATATATACCTGATTATTGATGATCTGCAGTATCACCGATAATCAGATATATTACTAACCTCTGGACACCTGAGAGATATGAGTGTTTGGTGCAACAGTAATACTTTGAGAACAATACCAGGAGGACAGGTACAAGGCAGTAAGGAATACTGCTAGAGTATGAGTACCTTTCAGCAGCCTGAGACTCTCCCGCAGGGAGGAGTCAGACTGGGAAAGGGAAGGACCAGAGCGTGAGTGACACCAAAGGGAGGATGTCACTGACAGATCTGTGAACTATCTCTTAACTGGGGAGATAGCTCTCAAGGTCGGACAAGCCAGGTCGGCAACACACGGACATACAAAGTACAAAGACAGGAGGCAGATTTGGTAATCCTAAGGCAAGCAGGGTTTGGCAACAGAGAATCAGATATAGCGAAGTACCAAATCAGTGAACAGAAGAGTGGTCAGGAAATCAGAAAGTCATAATAGATAATAAACAATGCCTAGTCTTGGGTGTGAGCTCCGTGATCATCAACACCCTGGAACTAGTCTGAAGTATAACAGAATGGTAACACAAGTCCCTAATCTTGGGTGTGAGGTCCTTGATCATCAACACCCTGGAACTAGTCTGAAGTATAACAGAATGATAACACAGATTCCTAATCTTGGGTGTGAGGTCCTTGATCATCAACACCCTGGAACTAGTCTGAAGTATAACAGAGTAATAACACAGATTCTGCAATAAGGTCTGAGTGCTACCACGTAGTGATCGCAATGGCAGACAACCAGCAAATGACCAGCACCCAGTATATATAGCCCAGCGCTCTCCAGCGCCTCCCTTAAGTGCTGGACCAATAGGAACTGGTACAATCGTCAGCTGACCGGCTGGGTCAGCTGGCTCCCTTCTGGCTGTCATAAAAGTTCTGCCTCTCAGCGCGCGCACGCGCGCGTCCTTTTAAACCTGTGTGGACTATCAGTCCCAGCCACCAGACATGTCTTGCGTATCACCCGCCGCGCTGGACGCGGAACCAGCCGCACCGCTATCAAGGCCACACTGACAGATGTAGGCCTACGCGTGCAAACCGCCGCGTTAGATGCGGAATCAGCCGCCTTGTTCTGAGCGCACGCGGCAGTTTTTCCGCGTTTTCTCACAGTACCCCCCCTCCCCTGAGGAGTGGACTCCGGACAGCTCCTACCCGGTTTCTCAGGGTGTAGGGCGTGAAACTCCCTCTTCAATTCATCCGCATGCATGCGGCAATCAGGTACCCATGTTCTTTCCTCAATGCCATAACCCTTCCAGTGAACCAAATACTGTACTGAGTTCTGTACAATCGGTGAGTCTAAAATCTTTTCCACTTCATATTCAGGTTGATCATCCACCATCACAGGGGGAGGAGGAGTGGAATCTACCTGCACTGCTGGCTTAAGCAGGGATACATGGAATGATCTCACACCCCGCATACTGGCAGGAAAATCAATGGCATAAGTAACATTGTTGATTTTCCTGGTTACAGGGACAGGACCCACGAATCTGGGTCCTAGCTTGGGTGAAGGCTGTTTTAGAGCCAAATGACGAGTGGACACCCAGACCAAGTCTCCTGGCCGAAACTTCCACTCTCTGGAACGATTCTTGTTAGCTTGTCCTTTCTGACTCTGAAAAGCCTTTTCTATATTCTTTTTCACCATTCCCCAAATGTTTTTAAATGACTTTTGCCAAGCCTCCAGAGCTGGAAACGAAGTAGAAGCTACTGGCAATGGGGAGAACCTAGGCAACCTTCCTGTAACCACCTGAAATGGAGAGAATCCAGAAGAAGAGCTTTTCAAATTATTGTGTGCAAATTCTGCAAACGGCAAGAACTTGACCCAATCAGTCTGTGCATCCGCCACATAACACCTTAAAAACTGTTCCAGAGATTGATTAATTCTCTCGGTCTGACCATTGGTCTGTTGGTGGTAGCCCGACGAAAACGAAAGTTCCATGCCCAACTGATGACAGAATGCCCTCCAAAATTTAGAAACAAATTGGACTCCCCGATCTGACACTATATTTTCCAGAATACCGTGTAGCCGGAAGATATGCAGGATGAAAAGATCGGCCAACTCCTGGGCCGAGGGGAGTCCTTTCAAGGGCACGAAATGGGCCATTATAGTGAATCTGTCGACTACCACCCAAATGACCGACATCCCCTCAGACTTCGGGACTTCGCCCACAAAATTCATGGACAAATGGGTCCATGGTTCACTCGGGGTGGGTAAAGGCTACAATGTTCCCACAGGTGCCTGACGGGAGGGTTTACTTCTTGCACATACTGCACAGTCTCTCACATACTCCTTGCAGTCAGTTGCCAATGAAGGCCACCATGCACACCTAGCAACAAGATCCTGTGTTCTGGTGGCACCAGGATGTCCAGCATTTTTGTGGGAGTGGAACATCTGCAAAATCTGGAGGCGGAATGGCAACGGTACAAACATGACCCCTTCAGGCTTTCCCTCAGGGACATCCTGTTGGAAAGGACCTAAAGTTTCAGTCCAGTTCCTCCAGGTCTCTGTGGCTGCCAACACCACTTTCTGTGGGAGAATAGTCTCTGGGTTTGAGGGCTGTGCTGTCTCTGGCTCGAAACATCTGGATAAAGCGTCTGCTTTAATGTTTTTACTACCCGGGGTATACGTGATTATAAATCTGAATCTCGAGAAAAACAGTGACCACCGAGCCTGTCGGGGACTCAATCTCTTAGCCCCCTCGATGTATTCCAAATTTTTGTGATCAGTGTAAACTGTAATCGTATGTTCTGCTCCCTCTAGCCAATGACGCCATTCTTCAAAGGCCAATTTAATGGCTAGGAGCTCCTTGTTGCCTATAGCGTAGTTTTTCTTTGCGGGTGAAAATCTACGAGAGAAATAGGCACACGGGTGTAACCTTCCCTGCAACCCAGAACGCTGAGACAGCACAGCCCCTACCCCAACCTCTGAGGCATCTACCTCCACAATAAAGGGATAGGAGATGTCAACGTGTCTTAAAATGGGTGCAGTACAAAACAATACCTTCAGGGTGGAGAAAGCAGCGAGGGCTTCGGAGGACCAGTGGTTAGTATCTGCCCCCTTCTTTGTGAGACTGGTAAGGGGTGCGATGACTGTGGAGTACCCCTTTATGAACCTTCTATAGTAGTTAGCGAACCCCAAGAATCTCTGGAGAGCCTTCAGACCCACGGGCTGAGGCCACTCCAGAACAGCAGAGACCTTGGCAGGGTCCATAGAAAGGCCTGAGGTAGAAATTATGTACCCCAGAAAGGTGACAGATGTTACCTCAAAAATGCATTTCTCCAATTTGGCATATAACATGTTCTGTCTTAGCTTGCGCAACACAAACCTGACATGATCCCTATGCTCTGAGAGGTTGGCTGAGAAGATTAGTATATCATCCAAATATACCGGGACAGATTTGCCTAAAACCTCTCTGAACACCTCATTAATGAGCTCCTGAAAGACGGCCGGGGCGTTACACAACCTGAAGGGCATCACCAGGTACTCGTAATGCCCATCGGGTGTGTTAAAGGCCGTCTTCCATTCATCGCCCTCTCTGATCCGTACCAGGTTGTATGCACCCCGCAAATCCAACTTTGAGAAAATCTTAGCATTGGTGACCTGAGTAAATAAATCATCAAAGGTAATGGATAGCAATTTTTTACTGTGATTTTATTCAGGCCCCGATAATCAATGCACGGCCGAAGGCCTCCGTCTTTTTTCTTTACAAAAAAGAAACCTGCACCAGCAGGCGACCGGAAAGGGCGAATGAACCCTTTAGCTAGATTTTCACTGATGTATTCCTGCATGGCCAATTTTTCGGGCCCAGATAAATTGTAGAGATGACCTCTTGGGGGCATACAACCAGACCGGAGATCAATCGGACAATCGAAAGGGCGGTGTGGAGGAAGTTTATCGGCTGATTTAGGACAAAACACGTCTGCAAACTCAGAATACTGATCTGGCAATCCTTCCACATGAATCTTGGTCTCACCCAAGGTTACCTTCGCTAAACAATGATGAAAACACTGGGAAGACCAGCTCAATAGCTGACCCGTGGCCCAGTTAATCTGAGGTGAGTGAAGTTGTAACCAAGGCATGCCAAGAATGATCGTGGAGGTCGTCATACGTAACACAAAAAAAAAACAACAAATTTTTCCTATGCAACACCCCGATAGTGACCCCCACTTCTGGAGTCTGTGACAGAGGACTGTTACCCTGCAGAATCATCTACTGCAGTAACCTGTATCTGTGGTTTTACCGGGGTGACCGGAATACCCAATTTTTTTGCAAATTCAAAATCCATAAAATTAGCCGCTGAGCCCGAGTCAATGAAGGCTTCAGTGACCTCAGACTTATCCTCCCATGAAATAGTACAGGGAAGAAGCAAACGTTTATCATCTAGGGGTAAAAACTGCATGCCTAGGGTATTACCCCCGACTACACCTAGGCAGTAGCGTTTCCCGACTTTTTTAGGGTATTTCTGTACTCTATGACCCCCCTCTGCACAATAAAGACAGAGACACTCAGAGATTCTGCGTTTCCGCTCTATTTGAGACAACTTTGACCGACCAATCTGCATTGGCTCCGGTGGAGGTGAAGCGGGTGGAAGTGGAGTCACTGGGGGTGCAGCGTGGGACACCATTCTTACATGGCTTTTACCCCGGGTCTGTCTCTGATATCGCAGCCGGCGATCTATCCTGATGGCCGATGAAATGGCTTCATCGATGGACTTAGGTTCCGGCTGACTTAACATAAAATCGGAGATCTCGTCTGACAACACTGATAAAAAACAATCTAATAGGGCAAATGTGTCCCACCTGGCCGATACTGACCATCTCCTAAATTCAGCAGCATAATCTTCTACCGGACTCTTGCCTTGACGTAAAAGTTTGAGCTTCCGCTCAGAAGTCGAGGCAATGTCTGGATCGTCGTAAATTATAGCCATAGCTTTAAAAAATTCCTCTACAGAGGTTAGGGCCTGGTGACTGGTGGGAAGGCTATACGCCCAGGTCTGAGAATCGCCAGATAACAAGTTTTTAATAAAGGTAACCCTTTGGGCCACAGTTCCTGAAGAATTAGGTCTTAACTCAAAGTATGATAACACTCTACTTCTAAAATTTCGAAGTCAGATCTGTGACCAGAAAATGTTTCAGGTACAGGCATACGTATGTCTGTGCTAAGAGGAGATCGCACATCCTTCACAGCCGTCTGGAGGGTTTGTAAAGATCCAGACAAAGCGTCCATTACCGTCTGGTGGCTGCCCAGCACTATATTGATGTTTTCCACAGAAGTGGTAAGTGTGCCCAGACGGCTGGTGAGTGCGTCCATTTGCATTTTTGGTCTGCCGTTCTGTAGCGATCGGTGTAACACAGAGAGGATCTGATCATTGGTGATCTGCAGTATCACCAAAAATACAGATATATACCTGATTATTGATGATCTGCAGTATCACCAATAATCAGATATATTACTAACCTCTGGACACCTGAGAGATATGAGTGTTTGGTGCAACAGTAATACTTTGAGAACAATACCAGGAGGACAGGTACAAGGCAGTAAGGAATACTGCTAGAGTATGAGTACCTTTCAGCAGCCTGAGACTCTCCCGCAGGGAGGAGTCAGACTGGGAGAGGGAAGGACCAGAGCGTAAGTGACACCAAAGGGAGGATGTCACTGACAGATCTGTGAACTATCTCTTAACTGGGGAGATAGCTCTCAAGGTCGGACAAGCCAGGTCGGCAACACACGGACATACAAAGTACAAAGACAGGAGGCAGATTTGGTAATCCTAAGGCAAGCAAGGTTTGGCAACAGAGAATCAGATATAGCGAAGTACCAAATCAGTGAACAGAAGAGTGGTCAGGAAATCAGAAAGTCATAACAGATAATAAACAATGCCTAGTCTTGGGCGTGAGCTCCGTGATCATCAACACCCGGGAACTAGTCTGAAGTATAACAGAATGGTAACACAAGTCCCTAATCTTGGGTGTGAGGTCCTTGATCATCAACACCCTGGAACTAGTCTGAAGTATAACAGAATGATAACACAGATTCCTAATCTTGGGTGTGAGGTCCTTGATCATCAACACCCTGGAACTAGTCTGAAGTATAACAGAGTAATAACACAGATTCTGAAAATAAGGTCTGAGTGCTACCACGTAGTGATCACAACGGCAGACAACCAGCGAATGACCAGCACCCAGTATATATAGCCCAGCGCTCTCCAGCGCCTCCCTTAAGTGCTGGACCAATAGGAACTGGTACAATCGTCAGCTGACCGTCTGGGTCAGCTGACTCCCTTCTGGCTGTCATAAAAGTTCTGCCTCTCAGCGCGCGCACGTCCTTCTAAACCTGTATGGACTATCAGTCCCAGCCACACCAGACATGTCTTGCGTATCACCCGCCGCGCTGGATGCGGAACTATCAAGCTATCAAGGCATGCGGCGGTTTCTCCGCGTTCAGCCACACTGACAGATGTAGGCCTACGCGTGCAAACCGCCGCGTTGGATGCGGAATCAGCCGCCTTGTTCTGAGCGCACGCGGCGGCTTTTCCGCGTTTTCTCACACCAAACACTTGTCATTTACAGAGATATTTCTCCCACCCAGCATCTGTATGTGTAAAAATACACCACAAAACACATTATACTACTTCTCCTGAGTATGGCGGTACCACATGTGTGGCACTTTTTTGCACCCTAAGTGCGCTAAGGGGCCCAAAGTCCAATGAGTACCTTTAGGATTTCACAGGTCATTTTGCGACATTTGGGGCCTGATTCACAAAGTGGTGAAAACTCAGTTATCATGCCTAAAAGACTTTAGGCATGATAAGCTTTGCACCGCTGAGTTAGCACCGATTTGTGCTCTTTATCGCGCGCAAAGTCCTGCGTGCAAAGTTTTGCGCGCGCAATCGCGCAACTCCACGCGCAGCGCCCATAGGGTTTAATGGGCGCATCGCACGCGCTGCACCGTGCGCCGCGCGATTAAATTCACGCGAGTTTCTTCTTATCATGCCTAAACTGAGTTTAGGCGTGATAAAGGGCTTTTCACTGGCGTGCAAACACTTTGCACCGCTTTGTGAATCAGGCCCCTGGTTTCAAGACTACTCCTCACGGTTTAGGGCCCCTAAAATGCCAGGGCAGTATAGGAACCCCACAAATGACCCCATTTTAGAAAGAAGACACCCCAAGGTATTCCGTTAGGAGTATGGTGAGTTCATAGAAGATTTTATTTTTTGTCACAAGTAAGCGGAAATTGATTTTAATTGTTTTTTTTTCACAAAGTGTCATTTTCCGCTAACTTGTGACAAAAAATAAAATCTTCTATGAACTCACCATACTCCTAACGGAATACCTTGGGGTGTCTTCTTTCTAAAATGGGGTCATTTGTGGGGTTCCTATACTGCCCTGGCATTTTAGGGGCCCTAAACCGTGAGTAGTCTTGAAACCAAATGTCGCAAAATGACCTGTGAAATCCTAAAGGTACTCATTGGACTTTGGGCCCCTTAGCGCAGTTAGGGTGCAAAAAAGTGCCACACATGTGGTATCGCCGTACTCAGGAGAAGTAGTATAATGTGTTTTGGGGTGTATTTTTACACCTACCCATGCTGAGTGGGAGAAATATCTCTGTAAATAGGCATTTGTGTGTAAAAAAAAAAAAAAATTGTCATTTACGGAGATATTTCTCCCACCCAGCATGTGTATGTGTAAAAATACACATTATACTACTTCTCCTGAGTACGGCAATACCACATGTGTGGCACTTTTTTGCAGCCTAACTGCGCTAAGGGGCCCAAAGTCCAATGAGCATCTTTAGGCTTTACAGAGGTGCTTACAATTAGGCACCCCCCAAAATGCCAGGACAGTGAACACACCCCACAAATGACCCCATTTTGGAAAGTAGACACTTCAAGGTATTCAGAGGGGAGCATAGTGAGTCCGTGGCAGATTTCATTTTGTTTTGTCGCAAGTTAGAAGAAATGGAAACTTTTTTTTTCTTTTTTTTTTTGTCACAAAGTGTCATTTTCCGCTAACTTGTGACAAAAAATAAAATCTTCTATGAACTCACCATGCCTCTCACTGAATACTTTGGGATGTCTTCTTTCCAAAATGGGGTCATTTGGGGGGTATTTATACTATCCTGGAATTTCAGCACCTCATGAAACATGTCAGGTGGTTAGAAAAGGCAGAGATGCTTCAAAATGGGAAAATTCACTTTTGGCACCATAGTTTGTAAACGCTATAACTTTTACCCAATCCAATAAATATACACTGAATGTTTTTTTTTTTTTATCAAAGACATGTAGCAGAATAACTTTCGCGCTCAAATGTATAGGAAATTTAACTTTATTTGAAAAATGTCAGCACAGAAAGTTAAAAAAAGTCATTTATTTTTACAAAATTCATGTCTTTTTTGTTGAATATAATAAAAAGTAAAACTCGCAGCAGCAATCAAATAGCACCAAAAGAAAGCTGTATTAGTGACAAGAAAAGGAGGTAAAATTCATTTAGGTGGTAGGTTGTATGACCGAGCAATAAACCGTGAAAGCTGCAGTGGTCTGAATGGAAAAAAAAGCTCTGGTCCTTAAGGGGCGAAAAGACTGTGGTCCTCAAGTGGTTAACCTACATATTTATTCCTATGAAGACTAGGGGGCATATGCAATTCTCTTTTTCACCTGAGTTTTCTCCTAGGAGATAATTTTTCATCATTGATTTTAAATAACTTTCCTGCACTTTTCAACTAAAAAAAGTACCAAAAAGTAGGTGAAAAAGTACTATCAAACTTATTTTGAGCATTTTCTTGTTTTCTGGTGGCTTAAAAGGCATTTTATTGATAAGTTTAAAAATATCACCTAGGAGAAAACTCAGGTGAAAAAGTTAATTGCATATGGCCCTAGATATCAAAAGTTAGTATAGCATCGTACACTGCCAGCAAAGACAGGAGACATTACATGAGGTATTACAAGGCACACGTGTGCACATCTCTCTTCAACCCCGCTACTGCAATGCACCAATGTCACTCTCAATCCCAGCACTTATGTCTGTCTGAGCCATTCTGGAAGGTTCCTATTCAATGCTTGTGCGCTGTAGTATGACCATAAAATCTGCTGCATGAACTACAAATCTACAAATCCGTGATGTGAACTTAATCAATGCATTTGCCAAGCCCTTCCAGTTTCTGTTATACGTTGCAGGAAATCATCTATCTCAAAATAGCTCTGATGGAAAATAGCATGATGAAGTCTGGAGGTGAGAGGGTTAACATCCCACCCAACTTCCTCCATAGCTGAATAGAGTGAGCAATTGCCAATTAAGGCGGTACATTACTATATATATATATATATATATATATATATATATATATATATATATATATATATATATATATATATATATATTTGTTGCAATAGGTACTGCTGCACTCTCCACAATCATCTACAAAAAATACAGACTCCACATAGGGTGTTACCATTCAGTATATTATTCACTCAAAAAACACCCCAGTGCCCAAGTGACTGTGATGGATAGTGCCACTCTGCTATATAGGACCACGACCCCTCTGTCTCATATGCTCACCAGATGCAGACCACCTCAGCTCTCATTGACCACAATTTGCGTGGTTGTCTCTGTACTGTCCTGTAATATAAATGATCTCCACATAGGGTAAAACTGCTAAAGTCAAATGACAAGGTAAAACAACCAGTGCCCTCCGTGCTTTAGTGAGTTCACTCCGTCTTGTCACACTACCAACACTCCACACTATATGCTCACCAGATGTAGCCCACCTCTCTCTGCAGGTGGATTTTGCGCTTATGGTGAATCCAAAACAATGACACTCTGTAAAATTCCTTGATCCCTCATGAGGCTCGCTTTATTCCAGTAGCAAAATCAGCGTCTAACAGGTCAGCAGCGGGCAGGCAGGGAGCTCTGTGTGTGATTCGGAGGTATATATATATATATATATATATATATAAACTATCTCAGCATGGGTTGAAACTTTCATAAACACGTGAAGTCCTATGCTATTGTGTTATTGCACAGCGGGCTAAGGCTGTTTCCATGGAAATAATTGTTTCCATTTATATGTTCATTTATCCCCAGTATTTAAATAGCATCAGCATGTTCTGTGATATAGGGCTTATGAAGCAGCAAGTCTGTGTAATCATTTAGAATGAGGAAAGGTGGGCCAAACGTAACACAATTCCTGCATATAAACGGCAGAGTTTATTATTATTATTTAGTATTTATATAGCGCAAACATCTTCCACAGCGCTGTACAGAGTATATCGTCTTGTCACCAACTGTCCCTCAGAGGAGCTCACAATCTAATTCCCTACCATAGTCCTATGTGTATGTATGGATTGTGTAGTGTATGTGTTGCAGTCTAGGGCCAATTATGTTTTTGGTATGTGGGAGGAAACCGGAGTGCCTGGAGGAAGCCCACACAGACACAGGGAGAACATACAAACTCCTTGCAGATGTTGACCTGGCTGGGATTCGAACCGGGGACCCAGCGCTGCAAGGTGACAGCGCTAACCACTATGCCATTGTGCTGCCCAGAGTTTGTTGGTCATCAAAAAATTTAAGAAATACAGAATCCCTTTATAGTAAGCTCCAAGGGAAATGAAAAATAGTTAATAATTGGGATTTGTCTTTTCTTTTCAGGGCTTCAGCAAGCGAGCACAGGCAGTGTGTAAGCTAGATCAAAACGCACAGTGCTCAATACGCAAGGATTTGCATGCAATAATCATGCAACAGCTTGCACAAGAAGCATAGGTCTCACCAGTTAATGCAGGTACGGGTACGGTACTTATAGGGTGCTCCTCTGACAATATTTCTGTGCAGCCTGGATGATGTTGTAGTGTTGCAGCCATGCACAAGCAAGTCACAAATAACAGGCAATGCCCTCAGTAATCAGGCAGCAGCTTACACAGGAAGCTTAGATCTTACCAGATGTTGCTTTTGAGGTAATCCACGCAGGCCCAGAGTAGTGTGCAGATAGCGAGCAGGCTACAAGTAGCTGTCAGCCCCCCACCAACCATGGCTCATGAGTCTCCGAATGACATATGATGCATATGCCCACCCACTTTTCCCTATAGCTGGATACAGAATACTGAAGGGGCTAAAAAACAGGTTTTCTATAACAGAAATTCTATTATATCAGGGTTTACCATGCCAGGCATTACTCCCATATACTCACAATGAAGCTTGGCCAGGACCTGGACACCTAAGGTAGCCATACGCCTAGTGATGATGGGCAGATTCAACCAAGAAACAAACCTCTCTCTTATCTAATCTGATCAGAGAGAGATCTGTGGGCTGCCCATACACCGCAGGCTGATTACCGATCCATTTCAGCATGAAATATCTCTGGAATCGTCCAAGTCCGCCGCACCTGCAACCTTGGCGCTGTTCCCCTAATGTATAAATGTGCTGTAAGTGTGTGTTTTTACTGCAATGCAGCAGTGAATAGGGAATGTTATTATAGATAATCTTCTGATGCTCAACCTAAAAATCTGTTTTGATAACTCATATCACGGCCGCACTAGTGGTTTCGGGTGCATGTTCACGTTTTGCGCACATTTTTGCACGCAAGCACAAATTTTTGCACTAAAATTCGCAATAGCATGTGAAAATTCACGATTGCGTGCGAAAACGCACACAAAACATGTAAATGCGCACGAAAACACTAGCGCGGCCGTGATATGAGTTATCACGGTTTAGTGAATCAAGCCCAAGGTATTAGCAATAATTTGCCTTATGTAAGCAAGAAAAATCTCCTATGATGCATCACTGCTGAACACGCAATACATCAGTTTAGGTCCCTAAAGACCATACACATATCTAGAAACACTTGAGTGCAGAATGTTCCTATAGCCTAAACATTTTACAGAGCCATACTAATCCAACCTGCAGCATACAGCTCTGTCAGAGGGCTTGCTGCTCATTGGAGCATGACATAGATAAAGATGGCTCTATGAGGTAGGACTTCAGAAATCAAGTGCTCCAGATCTCAAGGTGAAACAGAACCACTAAGGCAGTGCTTCTTGACCTTGTCAGAGGTACGGAATCCTGCACGTTTCATACGTGCATTCACCAAACCCTTTGTAGTTGGAAAAATATATCTATTTTTCAAGTTCAAAACATAGATATTTATATTTTATTAGTGCACAGATTGAACAATGCATGAGCTGCACATAAAATCCCTGTGTTCAAAGAAAAAAAATAGAACATGAATGTCACACACAAAAAAATCTGTAGCTCCATGAATACAGTATTTACTGAATGGAATGACACACACACACCTGACTCACAGAACCACTGCACTAGCATAATATAAGGGCTTAATGTTGTATTCAGCTCAAATTTCATATATGGTCTAAAGTATCAACCCTGTATGGAAAACCATAGAATATGTGCGCTGCAGGGCCGCATTTCCCCCCTTCCCAACCTGGCAGCCTGTGTAGAGCGGCAGGGAGGTAGCACTTTCATATTTACCTGTTCTGGATGTTGAATCGCCTCTCATCTTCCTTCACTGAGTGACCGCTGTAATGCTGCCATCTCCTCCTGGTTGGTATCAGCATTGCAGGGCTGCCCGGTGGAGGAAGAGTCTTGTCCATCATACCTCTACTACAACCGGCAATGTTGACACCATCCTCTAAGTCCTGATCACGTCATATCATGTGATCGGGACTCAGAACAGGATGTCAGCATTGAAGCAACTCGGGTGGAGGAAGAGAAGAGGAGAGCCGATCCAGGAGCCGGACAGGTATGAAACTGTTCCCTGTGCCCACTCTGCCCGAGATTAGCCGGCTGAGGATGTCCTGCCCTGTGTTATCTCACACGAAATAATGCGGGCAGGAATGCTAAAAGGTTAAACACAGAAAAATGAACAGCTAAAACCATAGAGCACAAAGTAAAAGTAGAAGGCTGCGCATCCCTGACCCAATACTGTACAATTGAATGGTTAATCGCTGTGGCGCACACCGCCCCAGCCCCCCCCCCCCCCCCCCCCCCTGGACTGAAATGTACGCCCGCATCCAAACAATGCAATACTGGTCTATGGAGAAATTTTAGCTTCCATCATAGTTTTGCATACAAAAATATAATATACTGGACATCTGCACCAACGTTGAGGTAAAACTCCAGAGCAGATGTCCTAACACTAACTAACCTAAGTTAAAAGCAAATGTCTTTACCCTGGGAGCAGCTACGCTAAAATGTGTAACTTACATTCAATACAGACAGCAGAAAAGAAAGCAAGCGCTCACCAACATGGGCTGCAACTGAATGACTCATCACCTCATATGCACCGCTTATATAGCTCAAATACACACTCAGCAATCAGAC
Source organism: Hyperolius riggenbachi (assembly GCF_040937935.1). Lineage (NCBI taxonomy): Eukaryota > Metazoa > Chordata > Amphibia > Anura > Hyperoliidae > Hyperolius > Hyperolius riggenbachi. Next base: position 227,222,356 of record NC_090649.1, read on the forward strand.
AGATGCAAAACATATGCAAAACTAAATACTTACCATGCAAAACAGGATAGCACAATGGGTGCTGCTAGCCTGGTAGTTACAGGATTATGGAAACAAAGTTGGTGAGCGCTTGCTTTGTTTTCTGCTGTCTGTATTGAATGTAAGTTACACATTTTAGCGTAGCTGCTCCCAGGGTAAAGACATTTGCTTTTAACTTAGGTTAGTTAGTGTTAGGACATCTGCTCTGGAGATTTACCTCAACGTTGGTGCAGATGTCCAGTATATTATATTTTTGCATGCAAAACTATGATCCATAGACCAGTATTGCATTGTTTGGATGCGGGCGTACATTTCAGTCCAGGGGGGGGCGGTGTGCGCCACAGCGATTAACCATTCAATTGTACAGTATTGGGTCAGGGATAGGCAGCCTTCTACTTTCACTTTGTTTCCATAATCCTGTAACTACCAGGCTAGCAGCACCCATTTTGCTATCCTGTTTTGCATGGTAAGTATTTAGTTATGCATATGTTTTGCATCTGTCTGATTGCTGAGCGTGTATTTGAGCTATATAGGCGGTGCATATGAGGTGATGAGTCATTCAGTTGCAGCCCATGTTGGTGAGCGCTTGCTTTGTTTTCTGCAAAACCATAGGGCAGCACGATGGTGTAGTGGTTTGTGCTGTTGCCTTGCAGAATTGGGTCCCCAGTTTGAATCCCAGCCAGTCAACAACTGCAAGGAGTTTGTATGTTCTCCCCGTGTCTGCATGGGGTTGCTCCGAGCACTCGGGTTTCCTCCTACATCCCAAAAAACATACAGATATGTTAATTGGCTTCCCCCTAAAAACTGGCCCTAGATGACAATACATACACAGACATAAGACTATGGTAGGGATTAGATTGTGAGCCCATGTGAGGGACAGTTATGTGACAATACTCTGTACAGTGCTGTGGAAGATGTCAGGGCTATATAAATACTAAATTGCCCTATATACTAATCCTAAAGTGTCTCTTTGTCCGCTGTCCCTGTGTTTGCGCTACTGCGTATGTGCAGCACAGACAGCCGTTAGGACAGGAGGAGCAGGGGGCTGCGCGTGTGCTGACAAGCGGCGGCGGTCACCGGGTCAGGAGGGGGGTTGCAAGACAAACCTAGATGGCACATTGGACATTAGGGGGGGCAGCGTCAGGAGTTTTGTAGCTCATGGTCAATGAGCCAACAAGTGGATAGATGTATGGCCACCTTACACTAACATTTGTTTATCACTTTTGTCCTGTACAATGCTTTGAGTTACTATAACAGGCAGCAGTTAATGTGGAACACACACGTCAAACTGCCACAGTCTGTACCAAACAACCACAGTGGCAAGTGTAAAATGCAAGGTGCCTAAGGCTAATTTTTAGAGAGAAGCAAATTAGCCTTCCAATATTTTTGCTGGGATGTAGAAGGAAATCAGAGTGCCTGGGGAAACTCCACACAGACATTGAGAAACAGATAAGCTGGAGGCTGCTGGTGTCCTAGCAGGAAGTGAACTCAGGACTTAAGCACTCTAATGCTATGGTATGGTACTATGGTAAGGTACACATCATAAGATTTTTTGACAGATGGTTTGATAGACAATTTCAGTCATGTCCGAATTTATTATTGATCGTTTTACTGATCGATTTCTCATAGAAGTGAATGGAAATTGATAAGAAAATATAAGAAAATCGATCGGAAAATCAATCAGACAGTAAATCGGCTGAAAAATCTCATTGTGTGTACCTAGCATTAGCCTATGTCAGTATTCCGCAGTATATTGTTTTCCCTAAGCTCTCAACTGCACAAGCATGTTCCTAGCTACCTGGAAACTCTACCTAATGTAAACATTTTGGCCAGTATTTCTTGACTAAGCACAATTGCATGCAATAGCTCTACCCTGAAAAGTGCATATGCTACAGAATTATTTTGCTTTCAGATACATGATCCGTAGTCAAGGACGATACAAGGAGGCTGGTTGACCTTGCTACATAACTATTCAATCTATTTAATGTGACTTGGCACAGAAAATAAGAGAGTACAGTAACCCTGCATGAATGACATCCACCAGCATGACACAGCCCAATCACAGAAAATATGAGACCGCACTGACCACAGAGTATGACTAAATCTGTCTGGCCTTGCAAGCTGCATATTTCTGCTGTTGCTTCATTATTACTGCATTAGCAATCTATCTCCATTTTAGTTGACTAGTGATGTGTTTACGGTACTGTACTTCCTGCATTCACTGTAAAATTTATGTATCTAGGTTACCTTGTTAATTACAAGATTCAGATGACGTCATTTAAATTATAAGAGTTGGGATTAGAATTTCACGATGGATTTACTTCATGTGTTTTGTTTACTTTAAAGAAATTTGTCCTAACCTACCTTGTATAAAATAGTCATTGGACTGAACAAAGTATGCCTTACAATGCATGCATTTACAGTATAACACATTTTAAACCATCATACAGTAGTATCTGGTTATAGTAGACTCCGAGGGACCAGAAAAAGTAGTTTACTATATCAGAAGTTAAAGGGACTCCGAGCAGTGAGGAAACTATGGAAAGATGGATATCATTTTAAAGCTCTCTTTCTCCTCTTTCTGGCGACACCTAAATCGTCGCCCTACGCCTTTTAGTTTTCTCTATTTTATTGATTGAAATCGCGGCCGCTGCAATTTCAATCATGAAAATAGCGAAAACTAAAAGGCGTAGGGCGGAGGTTTATATGTCATTGGAAAGAGGAGAAAGAGAGCTTTAAAATGATATGCATCTTTCCATAGTTTCTGCACTGCTCGGAGTCCCTTTAACAATATCAGAATTGTTCATACAGTGTATATTTATGCAGACACAACTGCTAGGATCTGAGGACTGAGTTTACTGTAGACAGAGGTTTACTATATCAGAATTTACTATAATCAGTTTCTACTGTAGTCCTCAAGTTAGAATATGAATATATTTTTAGATGAGTTGCTGGTCAGTCCCCCACACACCTGAAAATGTGATTGGGCAATCTACATCCATGTAGCATGAGGTTCAATAGACTTGGAATACTATGAACAGATTGTGTAGATACGCTCTCATACTACATGAAAGTGGTAAAATTGGCCAATGAAAATTGATGTGTGTACAAGGCTTTTGTGCTTTTCTACCGTAAGATTCATAACATTGGAGCAACGCACCATACTGAGTGCTGTCCTAGTCTTGTTGGTACCCATTCAAAGGCCACAGAATTAGCCTACTAGTATATTTATGTGATAGAGGTGGAACATTGAACGTGCACAGGAATACCATGCATGCAAACACTAGAACATACTAACTCTGCAAACACTGCCCAGTCCATAGAGTAAAGCTGCTCCCCACTACATAACCTTCACTTCATTACTCACATCTGGGAGTTACCAGGGAATGATGTAGTCTCAAACAATTTTTTTTTAACTCTTGCACAGGATAGAAGAAAAGCCTAGAGAAATGCACCCTTTATTTCAGGATTTATATCAGCTGTAACAAATAAATATTTTTGTTTAAATGTTATTACGCTGTTGCATATCTTCTAGAGCATAGCGGAAGCTCTGAGTTCAGGTTCCACTTTGAGGAGGTGGATAGAACTTGGGGAGGGGATGTGGACAACAGCAAGACTTTTTTCTTCTTTTTTTGGAGGAAGGGGCTGTGCGCGCACAAATTTTATGGGATGGATGGGAATAAAGGCTACAAAACACTTTTTATAAGGGGGGGGGGGGGAGAGCAAAGGTTGTCTATTACCATTATGGGAAGGAGGGGGCATAAAGCAAAAGCTACATATTACTGCTATCTGCAGGGGTAAGGCTACCCATAGTTAGAAGGGGGGAGGTCCTTAGAGAGGGGGTGACACCATAAGTTTCCGCCCTGTGTGACACCTCTGCTGACAGGTGCAGAGGACTTATAGGGGGTAATTCCCACAAGTTATTTCATTAGTTATTTTTCCAAAACTATTTCTTACTTTGTCTACAAAATAGCTTTTCAACACTTTCCAAGCAACAAAAAATTGCTAAATTTTAGATGTTAAAGGGACACTTAAGCCAGGAATAAAAATCAGTTTTACTTGCATGGGACTTCTACCAGCCCCCTGCAGCTGCCCCGTGCCCTCGCAGTCACTCATGGAGCCTGCTGTCCCCTGCCGCCAGCTAGTTTCGTTTTCGCTGACAGACCCTGACAGGGAGACGGTGGGCTTTCTGTGCCTGCGCAGGCCTGGCCACGCGTATCCTTCTCCATGTTCCCATCCTCAAGGCACAGGACTCTATTGCGGACAGGAATGCTAAGAAAAATACGCGTGGCCAGGCCTATTGCCTGTCAGCAAAAATGAAACTAGCTGGCGGCGGGTGGGGTGGCGTTGGACCGGAGGCTCCGTGATTGACTTCGAGGGTAGAAGAGGTAGAAGCCCCAGGTTAGTAAAACTGATTTTTTTTTTATTCCTGGCTTAAGTGTCCCTTTAACATAGCTTTCTCCAACATTTCTTTTTTTCAGATCTTACTTTTATTATGTTTTTGCTTGCTAGGTGCTTAAAGCCTTGTACAGGCGTACAAATCATCCCGCCAGGCAGGGATCAGGACCCAGTCCCTCAGGCGACATTGCAGGGTCAAGGCAGTCCAGACAGGTCACTAGCCTGCAGTCCAGCAATGTGGTTGCTATGCGGTGGAGCAGAGAGCGAACAGAGAAGTGCCCAAGTGATGTTCCGCAGCAGGCGGGGTGAGTGGAGAGAGCAATGCTCTCTGCCAGCGATCTGCTGGGCTAATCGCTGGCTGAGGCACCAGGTTAATCTAGCGTGTGTACAATGCATTAATGATTTCTATATACAGTAAATGAGGACAAAAACAGTGATATAATCTATTTGAAAGTTTTGTCAGTCTATCCTAGTCACTTACTGGATTCACCATTTCCAGTTACTGCCTTAAAGTGGACCAGATCCCTTGCACAGGAAACAAGGAAAACACAGAAATGCACCCTGCATGTATTTAGAGAGTTTAACCTGTCTAATTCTCCCTCATCTGTGACTAACCACAAGTGTAATTTGATTCCCCTAGCTGTGTCAGCTGACTGCTGCGGCAAAGAGGCTAATTTGAAAGCACAGGATGTAAACAATATGTCTGCTTCCATGAAAGCAGGAAGTAGACACACTGCAGATTAATTGCAGAATTTGTATTAGCTCTAACAAAGAAATGTTTTTCTTTAAACGTTATTATGCTGTTTCATATCTTTTAGAGGAGAGAGGAAGTTCTGAGTTCAGGTCTTAAAGGGTCCTTCATTTTTGACCATGACATTTTTACTCTATGTTAAATATTTTGATGAATAAAAATTCACATCTCATTTCTGTAAAATATGGAATAAACAATAATGGATGCAGGTTACTTTTGTCAGTTTCAATTTATTTTATAGACAATCGTCAGTAGTGGAAGTAGATGTCAGGTTGGCAGCCATTTGTTGGCCAGGTTTCCCTCTTGTTGTAGGTAATATTATGAACACAGTAAAGCCTTCATCAGCCTTTCTCTATATTGGACTACACTCGGGAAAGAGAGGGTGGAGATATCTGGACAGAGACACAGGTTGGAAAGTTGTTTGGAAAGTGTACATGACAGAGTTGGAAAAATTTACAGAAGTCTAAACTGAATGCACTGCTTGCAAACATATACACAAACAACATATGAACTAAGTGGTGAAATGAAAAATATGAAAAATAACTGCTCTACGGTGATGTTCAGCTTGGGATTCAGAAGAGAGAAGGCCTACATGTAGCCTCACTCTGTATTAAGGTAATCCTGGATGTCAAAGGGGTTAAAAGTTGGACATTACCGATACATGCAGTGTAATTTTACAAATACACTGGCACAACCCTACAGACATACATTATAACATGACATATAACTATATATTTTTCTGGCTAACCACTGCAGTCCAGTTACAGAATTACTTAAAAAGATTACCTAAGGCTCTTAGATAATTGGATCATTAGTGGCCAACATGATAAGTCTATGGCAGGGTGGGATTGGGATAAACCCCAGGTAAGTAAAAAAAAAAACTTCTGTTCCGTGTCAGGTTTACTTGAAGGATTTTCTTATAGCCACAAGGCTACACACAGGGCCAGATGCAATAAACTGTGTAAAGTTGCCTTGTGCAGGTAGTACACAGCAATGCCTGTGGCTCTAACGGGGTAGCGGGTGGTGCTTCATCTGTGGTAGTAATGGTAAAACTGATGTGTGCTCCCTACACACAGCAACTTTGCATGGTTTACTGCATCTGGTCCAATGATACCAATCAGTAGAATAAGGATCCTATAGAGTAGGGTCCTATAGAGCCTTTCCGTTCTCCTGCTGGTGTCCGCATTCCACCCGCAGGCTCCCCCATTAGCAGTCCGCGACCAATTGGTCATGGACTGCTCTCTTCCAGGTTGGGGAGACTTCGGCAGTCTTCAGAAAGCACTGGGGTTTCCGAAGACGGGCCGCTCCATACTGAACACGTGTGAGCCCCCTCTCTGGCACACACACGCATGCGCAGTACAGAGCCGCCGGTCTTCTGAAGACTGCCAAAGTCTCCTGCGGCAGGAGATTCAAACGGAGGAGCCTGTGGGGGAACGAGGAGACCGGCAGAACGAAAAGGCTCTATAGGACCCAGAGTCTTCCCTCTCCTTAGGTGAGTATCTGTTTTTTATTTTTAAAACAGCTTTAGATTCACTTTAACAACAGTACATTCTGCACTTTGTTCAGAGTAAGGCTCAGTTCACATTGGTCCAGACGCAGAACGCCAAACCGGAATGTGCATCCGCGAGACGCAAAATACCCGACCGTTCCGCGAATGTATTTTTGGCTAGTTTCACACTGGGGTGTTGTACTGTAAAGGGCACGCAAAGCAATGCACGTTAAAAAAAAAAAACATTTGGGGTGGCCAGCGATGTAACACAGACGAAAATTATATTTTTAATTAGGTGAATTTAAGTTGCATTTAATGAGCATGTGCATTTACTTTACTGCGCACAGTCATTTATCAGAACATAAAGTTTATATTTATAGTGAATTACATTTAAAGTAAGTAGTAATATTTTCTTTTTACAAAGAAATTTCACCATAAACTGAATGGCAAAGGCACTGTCACCATCACTGCATAAGTGACATTACTTACACAACATACACTCTTCACAGGACTTGACGACAGTTTAGGAAGTAATGTGCCTATACATTGGGTACATCTAGGTCACTCTTTACGCTTGGTTTAATGAGGATGATCAACAATTGCCTCTTATGGCACATAAGATGCTGACCTGCACGTTTGTTATATACCGTATTTTTCGGAATATAAGACGCTCCGGCATATAAGACGCACCTAGGTTTAGGGGGAAAAAATCAGAGAAAAAAAAATAAACTAATCCTAGGTGCGTCTATGGTGCAGGGGCGTCTTATGAACCCTTTCTCCCTAAACTGTCACTATCTTAGCTAAACTGACCATCTACACCACACTACACTTCACTTACCCCTGCTGCCCCCACTACACTACACTTCACTAACTAACCCCTGCTGCTGTAACCACCTAATACACTACACTACACTACACTAACCAACCCCTTTTGCCACTACCAAATACACTACACTGGCTAAACCCTGATTAAACATCTCACCTGATCCTGTTGCCACGATCCTCTCCTCCCCCATCTGACTTTCTTCATCAGAGGGTGTCTGTCATTCAGGATGCAGGTCTTCAGGGTCCCAGCTGCTGCGCTCCTCTTCAGCTGCAGTCTCCTTGTCTCTTCATCCCAGGACGTCCTGTCATCCTTTTTGAAGGTCTTCAGAGCCCCAGCTCCCCGCTCTCCTCTTCGCAGCAGTCTTCATATAGACTGCAGCCTTGCTGTATACATGTGCTGCTGCCGCCATCCTTCCTAGTTACGGCGTCCTCCCTAGTTACAGCGTCCTCCCCAGTTACAGCGTCCTCCCCAGTTACAGCGTCCTACCTGACGTCCTCCCTAGTTACAGCGTCCTCCCCAGTTACAGCGTCCTACCCGATGTCCTCCCTAGTTACAGCGTCCTCCCCGACATCCTCCCTAGTTATAGCATCTTCCTCTGACGTAATTCCTAGTTACAGTGCCCTCTGCTGGTTGATCAGCGGCGCACGTGTGCGCGTGACGTCAGAGGCACTGTAACTAGGCAGGACGTCGGGGGAGGACGCTGTAACTAGGGAGGACATCGGGGAGGACGCTGTAACTAGGGAGGACGCCGGGGAGGACGCTGTAACTAGGGAGGACATCGGAGGAGCACCCGTAACTAGGATAGATGGCGGCGGCAGCACATGTATACTGCAAGTCTGCAGTCTATACGAAGACTGCAGCAAAGAGAAGCGCGGACAGCTGGGGCTCTGAAGACCTTCACAGTGACTGACAAGACGTCCTGGGATGAAGAGAGCCAGACGAGGAGGAGAGGATCGCGGCGACAGGATCCGGTAAGTATATTCCAGGGCCACATTTACCGCATCTTTGGAATATAAGACGCACCCACTTTTCCCCCTCATTTTTGGGGAAGAAAAAGTGCGTCTTATATTCCGAAAAATACGGTACTCATTAGTATTTTTATACTACGTGGCCTATCTTCAAACAAAGTGATTTAATTCCCATTGGTTGCTTCTTTGAACTTATGTTTTAACCCTTTAGCAGCCAAATAAATAAAGTAAAACTTTAGTTGGCTGCAGGGCCAAAGTTTTCTTTCCGCTAGGGAAGTGTGCCTTCCCCAGCCTGGCAGGCTTGGCAGGGTATGCAGAGTTGGCGGCAGGGAGCTTTTATGGTTACCTGTCCAGACAGCTGGATTGGTTTCTTCTTCTTCCACTGCAGTGGCGATTTCATCGAGACGTTTTCTCAGTTCTGGTCACATGATATGACATGTGATTGGGATCCAGGAGACTAAGTCAGCGTTACACCGCCACCCGGTGGTGGAAGAGGGGTGATGGAAGAGTCTCTTCCACCACCGGGTGGCGCTGTAACACTAACACAGGTCCCTGGATCACGACCACATGTCATATCTTGTGGTCGGAGGAGATCAGGCCCAGAAGGCCTATCAGAAGTTCAGAGCCGCAGGTGGAGGAAGAGAAGAAGCCATCAGGAACAGGTAAATATAATTTCTTCCTGCCACCCGCTCATTTGGCTGCACTAGGCAGCAAAAAAGATATGCCAACAGAGGCTTAGAATGCATCAGCAGCTTTCAAATGAAAAATTTAATTTGAGCTTCTAATGGGTTAAAAATCAAATCGCCCTTTAACCATTTCAGTCACACAGACGTGAGTCTCACACCAGTGGCAGGTGCGGTCCGCAGTTCCTTGACGTCCCCAGAAGTTTCTCTTGTACCAGTGTGCCCAGATGTGCTCTGTGTGCCAGAATGCCCAAGTGTGTCTTGTGTGTCAGCGTACTCAGATGCTTCCTTAGTGGTGATATGTTCTGATTTTGCCAGTCTGCCTGCATGCCCAGAGATGGTTCTGGTCCCTGAAAGCCCCTTGTCCTTGTAACCCTGACTCTGGAATTGCCCAGGGTTCCATAGGGGTTCTTGATAGTTCTCCATGTGATCCTAAAGGGCGTTCTAACCTCTTGGGATCTCTATGGAGCTTCAAAGTGTTCTGGGAGATTTCTGAGGAATCTTGTCCTGGTGGCTTGGACTGGTTCGACAGTGGGTACTGTGTTGCAAAGGACAGTTCCGGGACCCTGGAACCTCTGGGCATTGCATTAAAAGGTTTGGCATTTTTGGACAGTCTCTAGAAGGTGGTGGGTATTGCTCAGAGAGTCTCGGGAGGCTTTTCCCTAAAAATCACAGTTCTGATGGGTATCACACCGGGGCTTGTAGTACTGATGGGCATGGTATTCAGGGCCGGCCCTAGACTTTTTGCCGCCTGAGGCAAATTTATAAAAAAAATTGACGCCCCCCCCCCCCCCCCCCACACACACACACACACACACACTGACGGCCACTGACGTCACTTCCTGCATCGTCGCCCACTGTATTGTAAGTGGACGGCGATGCAGGAAGTGACGTCAGTGGAGCGCACGCTGGAACTCGGATAAGGTGAGTCCTCCCCGCCCGTGCCTCTTACGATTGGGCATCGGCTGCTTCCTATTACAGCTGGAGGGGAGCGAAGATCGGGGGACCCAGGCGAGGGAGGGGGGGGGGGGGTCCGACCCCCCTCCCGACCGCTAGGCCCAATACCCCCGTCCTGCCCGCTACCCCTCCGGCTCGGCGGCCGCCCCCCCCCCCCGCACCCACGGATGCCCCTAGAAGTTTGCCGCCTGAGGCAAACGTTTCACCCCGCCTCATGAGCGGGCCGGCCCTGATGGTATTGGAGGCTCTGGTTCCGATTGGTTCAGTCTCTGCGTGCCTGATTCTGGAATTTGGTCTTGTCGGCCTGTCCCGACCTTCAGTTGTCAGTCAGATCAGTTTTCTGGACTTTACATCTGATTTTCTGGTTTGGGTGGTTCAGGAGAATTGTGCCAGTTTCTATAGTCTGGAATCTGCCTTTTAAGGAGGGGGTACTGTAAGGATCCCTCCTGTAGCGTATTCTGTCCTTTGCAGTGGAGCTGCATACGGACAGTTCTGGCTTGTCTGCTTGCATTCGGTTGTGCATTTGCAATGGGTCTCATTGTCATTTGCAATCGTTCTGCAGTTCTGGGCACCTCAGGATGCTGTCATCTTTTCACCAATTGCTTGTTGCAGCTGAGCTGCAGCCAGACAGGCCTGGATTTCCTGTGTGCATGTTGTTACATAATTCTGCATGTATTTCTTATGGGGGTCCTTTACATTCACAGCCAGCTAGCAAATGGCAATCAAGTCAGCTCAGGATTGAGTGATTACCATTCAGCTGTGTGAAGATTTACATACCTCCGTCCGTTGGCTAATGCCAGCATAAAGGTCTGCCTCCTATTTCATACCCCGCCCGTCATAGTGGTCACTACGCTGATCTACTGGGCACCTTGTTACTCTGTATAGTTCTGTTTTTGTAGTTCTATGTGACCTTATTACTTGTGCTTTAGCTAGTTCTTAATAAATATATATGCAGACTTGCTAATATATATTTATCCGTTAGTTGAGCTGTTTGTTATTTTTCTTATCATTGTGTATTGCCTAGTTCCATGCTTGATGGACGTTCGCTGCATCCGTGGTGGATCAGTGAAGTCCATTATCCAGATAGCTTGGATTCTGCCATCACCACGTTGGTGACTGGTAGTATTCTTGCTACTCTAGTTTCTCTGGGAACGTAACTAAAGGCTGCAGTTGCTATTAGATACGTTCTATCCTGTAGTCTTGCCTGGGTGGATGCTTGCTGGTGACTGTTAGCCAGCTTCCTCTGCTTCTGTGGACGTGACTGTGAGCTGTGGTTGCTACTAGAGCGCCCTCTATTTGTACTACCGCTGTAACTGCAGTGACACAGGAAGTTATACACGAATGCCGGATGCCGTGATGCGGAAGGTGATGCGGAAAGTGATGCGGAGAAGATGCCAGCCAGGAGCCGGGAGGTGATGCGGAGAAGATGCCGGGAGCCAGCTTCAGGTAATGTATACCTGCGTCGATCGTACGCCGCTAGCGATGCGCTCCCTACCCGCGGTTGATCGATGGTAATTTCCCGCACGGAGCGATCGACGGGACCGATCTATTTCGAGACGAAATAGATCGAAATTTAGCATGTAGCGTAAACGATTTGACAGCAGATTCGATCCCAGTGATCGAATCTACTGTCGATCGGTGGATAATCGGCCTAGTGTATGGCCAGCTTTAGCCCTTAACCATTACACTATCCAGCCATGACTATACTACTTTGACTACATACTGTACTTGACTTTACTTTGCAGCTCATGGCGGCATCCAGGCAAAGTACCAGGAGCGTGTTGCGCCCATTTTACCTGATTAGATTCTGTACCACTCTTTAAAAAGTACACAGTCATGCAGTGTCCCTCAAACAAGCTCACAATTATTAGTATGAATTTTTTTTTAGCATTGTTATCTTCATCTTCCAATGCTTCAGAAAGTACAGCCATGTCACTAAATATCCCTCACAATCTAATCATCGAACAAACAAGTTCCTGCAGAGTGTCCAGGCCAGGGATTGAACTTTACTGCTGCTAAATAAGAGTACTATCCATCATATCACCAAGCTGCCCATTATCTTGCCAGTCTGCATTATTTTTGTAAAGATTCCACCCCCACTTGCCAACTGGCTAAAGGTCAGCATCCACTGTCAGAAGCGGCAATGGCTCTGGTTGAACTTAATGGAAGTCTGTTGCTATTGTAGCTAATAGAGCAGCAATTCTTAAGCTGAGGTCACGGACCTCTGGGGGTACATTATCACCTTTCAGTGGGTCCCCCGGGGACAGCAGACAAAATGACAGATCTCACCCCCAGAGCCCAGGTGTGTAGGTGAACTGGTGCAGTGTCCATCGCGGTGCAGTGGCAAAGTCCGGCAGAAGGGCTGCGCAGTAAAAAAAGGCATCTGAAGCCCAGTACTAGAATCTATTTGTGTCTCCAGTGCTGGGCTGCGGTCAATATTTTCTGTAGCCCAACTGTCTGCTGATTGGTTTGGAATGGATGGGGCATCGCAGGTAGTGTGTGAAGCTCTGTCACCTGCGATGGACATCAGTAAATGCTATGATGCATGTCCTAGAAAGGACCTATGGGAGGAGGGTTGGTAGGATAAAGGCCAGTTAATACTGCTGGGGGGGAAAGGGGGGGGACAAATGGTAGGAAACACTGATCAATATCATTTTTGTTGGGGGTGATACTGCTCAATGTTTTCTTGGGTGTTACCATTACCATATGATGTGTGCTATGGGCCAAACAATGCCAAATGACGTGTAATTTTTTTTTAGCAGGTAACGCTGTAAAATATGTATTTTGAGAGGAAATGCCAAATTATGTATTTTAGGGGTTAATGTTGACAAATGTGTATTTTTGGGGGTTAACATTACACAATGATGTGTATTTGTGGTGGGAGACACTGGCAAATGATGTGTATTTTGGGGGTTAATGCTACCAAAGAGATTGAGACACTGGCAAATGATGCATATTTTGGGGGTTAATGCTGCCAGATTATTTTTTTTTAGGAGGGGAGTGCTGCTGAATGATGTGCATAATGGGAGGAAATGCACGTACGTATGTTCTGGCCGGCTGTAATTTGGATGCAGGGAGAAGCTTAGAGATGGCTCACCCAGCGCTAGGCTGCTTAACCCATTTGCAACTTCAAAGGAATTATCTCATTTGAGATAAGTGCACTGCTTTTGACCTCAGTTCATAGAACTCATTGTACTATAAATTCTTGGAATGCTTTGATCTCTCTCTGCTAGCAGAAAATATAGAAACTGAAAGCAGAAGTCCTCTGTTATTGATCACGCTGCCCCATAGTGACAAGTGGCCATAAACACACATTACAGCAGTACTAATTATTAGAAAGGAAATATCACAACTAAGAAATAAAAAATGTGATAAAATAAATTGGCCTGCAGCGCTTGCAAGCCTCTAAATAAACTGGCTGCTAAAGGCGTAATTTCACTAAGCCCTGCTCAATAAGTCTCACCAGCTGAGGAGCAGGTCACAGGCAGGAAGTTGAGTCTTCCCACAAGCAGCTGTATAAGCGTTGCTTCTGCTGGCCAGTGCATCCCCGCTATCCCTTTAGATATGCCTGCAAGCTAACTAGGGGGAGCTCTTCTGTGTTTCAGTATATAGATATGCACATCTAAAGGGATACAGAAAAGCCTTTTTAAATGTCTAATTTTCCACTCTGTCCTACTCAAGTCCCGACGGCCAGTGCATCGGATTAACCACTTGAGGACCGTGGGCTTTACACCCCTTAAGGACCAGGCACTTTTTTTCCATTCAGACCACTGCAGCTTTCACGGTTTATTGCTCGCTCATACAACCTACCACCTAAATGAATTTTGGCTCCTTTTCTTGTCACTAATAAAGCTTTCTTTTGGTGCTATTTGATTGCTGCTGCGATTTTTACTTTTTATTATATTCATCAAAAAAGACATGAATTTTGTCAAAAAAATGATTTTTTTAACTTTCTGTGCTGACATTTTTCAAATAAAGTAAAATTTCTGTATACATACAGCGCGGAAAATGTGGACAAACATGTTTTTGATTAAAAAAAAACATTCAGCCTATATTTATTGGTTTGGGTAAAAGTTATAGCGTTTACAAACTATGGTGCAAAAAGTGAATTTTCCCATTTTCAAGCATCTATGACTTTTCTGACCCCCTGTCATGTTTCATGAGGGGCTAGAATTCCAGGATAGTATAAATACCCCCCAAATGACCCCATTTTGGAAAGAAGACATCCCAAAGTATTCGCTGAGAGGCATAGTGAGTTCATAGAAGATATTATTTTTTGTCACAAGTAAGCGGAAAATGACACTTTGTGACAGAAAAAAAAGAAAAAAAAAGTTTCCATTTCTTCTAACTCGCGACAAAAAAAAATGAAATCTGCCACGGACTCACCATGCCCCTCTCTGAATACCTTGAAGTGTCTACTTTCCAAAATGGGGTCATTTGTGGGGTGTGTTTACTGTCCTCGCATTTTGGGGGGTGCTAATTTGTAAGCACCCCTGTAAAGCCTAAAGGTGCTCATTGGACTTTGGCCCCTTAGCGCAGTTAGGCTGCAAAAAAGTGCCACACATGTGGTATTGCCGTACTCAGGAGAAGTAGTATAATGTGTTTTGGGGTGTATTTTTACACATACCGATGCTGGGTGGGAGAAATATCTCTGTAAATGACAATTTTTAAAAATTTTTACACACAATTGTCCATTTACAGAGGTCTTTCTCCCACTCAGCATGGGTATGTGTAAAAATACACCCCAAAACACATTATACTACTTCTCCTGAGTACGGCGATACCACATGTGTGGCACTTTTTTGCACCCTAACTGCGCTAAGGGGCCCAAAGTCCAATGAGTACCTTTAGGATTTCACAGGTCATTTTGAGAAATTTCGTTTCAAGACTACTCCTCACGGTTTAGGGCCCCTAAAATGCCAGGACAGCATAGGAACCCCACAAATGACCCCATTTTAGAAAGAAGACACCCCAAGGTATTCCGTTAGTAGTACGGTGAGTTCATAGAAGATTTTATTTTTTGTCACAAGTTAGCGGAAAATGACACTTTGTGAAAAAAAACAATAAAAATCAATTTCCGCTGACTTGTGACAAAAAATAAAATCTTCTATGAACTCACCGTACTAATAACAGAATACCTTGGGGTGTCTTCTTTCTAAAATGGAGTCATTTGTGGGGTTCCTATACTGTCCTGGCATTTTAGGGGCCCTAAACCGTGAGGAGTAGTCTTGAAACAAAATTTCTCAAAATGACCTGTGAAATCCTAAAGGTACTCATTGGACTTTGGGCCCCTTAGCGCAGTTAGGGTGCAAAAAAGTGCCACACATGTGGTATCGCCGTACTCGGGAGAAGTAGTACAATGTGTTTTGGGGTGTATTTTTACACATACCCATGCTGGGTGGGAGAAAGACCTCTGTAATTGGACAATTGTGTGTAAAAAAATCAAAAGATTGTCATTTACAGAGGTATTTCTCCCACCCAGCATGGGTATGTGTAAAAATACACCCCAAAACACATTATACTACTTCTCCCGAGTACGGCGATACCACATGTGTGGCACTTTTTTGCACCCTAACTGCGCTAAGGGGCCCAAAGTCCAATGAGTACCTTTAGGATTTCACAGGTCATTTTTGTTTCAAGACTACTCCTCACGGTTTAGGGCCCCTAACATGCCAGGGCATTATAGGAACCCCACTAATGACCCCATTTTAGAAAGAAGACACCCCAAGGTATTCCGGTAGGAGTATGGTGAGTTCATAGAAGTTTTTATTTTTTTGTCACAAGTTAGCGGAAATTGATTTTAATTGTTTTTTTCACAAAGTGTCATTTTCCGCTAACTTGTGACAAAAAATAAAATCTTCTATGAACTCACCATACTCCTAACGGAATACCTTTGGGTGTCTTCTTTCTAGAATGGGGTCATTTGTGGGGCTCCTATACTGCCCGGGCATTTTAGGGGCCCTAAACCGTGAGGAGTAGTCTTGAAACCAAATGTCGCAAAATGACCTGTGAAATCCTAAAGGTACTCATTGGACTTTGGGCCCCTTAGCGTACTTAGGGTGTAAAAAAGTGCCACACATGTGGTACCGCCGTACTCAGGAGAAGTAGTATAATGTGTTTTGGGGTGTATTTTTACACATACCCATGCTGGGTGGGAGAAATAACTCTGTAAATGACAATTGTTTGATTTTTTTTACACACAATTGTGCATTTACAGAGATATTTCTCCCACCCAGCATGGGTATGTGTAAAAATACACCCCAAAACACATTATACTACTTCTCCTGAGTACGGCGATACCACATGTGTGACACTTTTTTGCAGCCTAGGTTCGCTAAGGGGCCCAACGTCCTATTCACAGGTCATTTTGAGGCATTTGTTTTCTAGACTACTCCTCACGGTTTAGGGCCCCTAAAATGCCAGGGCAGTATAGGAACCCCACAAGTGACCCCATTTTAGAAAGAAGACACCCCAAGGTATTCTGTTAGGAGTATGGTGAGTTCATAGAAGATTTTATTTTTTGTCACAAGTAAGCGGAAATTTATTTTAATTGTTTTTTTTCACAAAGTGTCATTTTCCGCTAACTTGTGACAAAAAAATAAAATCTTCTATGAACTCACCATACTCCTAACGGAATACCTTGGGGTGTCTTTTTTCTAAAATGGGGTCACTTGTGGGGTTCCTATACCGCCCTGGCATTTTACGAGCCCAAAACCGTGAGTAGTCTGGAAACCAAATGTCTCAAAATGACTGTTCAGGGGTTTAAGCATCTGCAAATTTTGATGACAGGTGGTGTATGAGGGGGCGAATTTTGTGGAACCGGTCATAAGCAGGGTGGCCTTTTATATGACAGGTTGTATTGGGCCTGATCTGATGGATAGGAGTGCTAGGGGGTGACAGGAGGTGATTGATGGGTGTCTCAGGGGGTGGTTAGAGGGGAAAATAGATGCAATCAATGCACTGGGGAGGTGATCGGAAGGGGGTCTGAGCGGGATCTGAGGGTTTGGCCGAGTGATCAGGAGCCCACACGGGGCAAATTAGGGCCTGATCTGAATGGGTAGGTGTGCTAGGGGGTGACAGGAGGTGATTGATGGGTGTCTTAAGGTGTGATTAGAGGGGGGAATAGATGCAAGCAATGCACTGGCGAGGTGATCAGGGCTGGGGTCTGAGGGCGTTCTGAGGGTGTGGGCGGGTGATTGAGTGCCCTAGGGGCAGATAGGGGTCTAATCTGATGGATAGCAGTGACAGGGGGTGATTGATGGGTAATCAGTGGGTGTTTGGAGGAGAGAACAGATGTAAACAATGCACTTGGGAGGTGATCTGACGTCGGATCTGCGGGCGATCTATTGGTGTGGGTGGGTGATCAGATTGCCCGCAAGGGGCAGGTTAGGGGCTGATTGATGGGTGGCAGTGACAGGGGGTGATTGATGGGTGGCAGTGCCAGGGGGTGATTGATGGGTGGCAGTGACAGGGGGTGATTGATGGGTGATCAGTGGGTTATTACAGGGAAGAACAGATGTAACTAATGCACTGGCGAATTGATAAGG
This sequence comes from Hyperolius riggenbachi, assembly GCF_040937935.1. Taxonomy (NCBI): domain Eukaryota; kingdom Metazoa; phylum Chordata; class Amphibia; order Anura; family Hyperoliidae; genus Hyperolius; species Hyperolius riggenbachi. The sequence continues at coordinate 227,239,993 of NC_090649.1, forward strand.
GGGGGTCTGAGGGCACTTAGGAGGTGATCTGATGTCGGATCTGCGGGCGATCTATTGGTGTGGGTGGGTGATCAGATTGCCCACAAGGGGCAGGTTAGGTTCTGATTGATGGGTGGCAGTGACAGGGGGTGATTGATGGGTGGCAGTGACAGGGGGTGATTGATGGGTGATTGACAGGTGATCAGTGGGTTATTACTGGGAAGCACAGATGTAAATATTGTACTGGCGAATTGATAAGGGGGGGGGGGGGTCTGAGGGCAATCTGAGCGTGTAGGGGGGTGATTGGGTGCCCGCAAGGGGCAGATTAGTGTCTGATCTGATGGGTAACAGTGACAGGTGGTGATAGGGGGTGATTGATGGGTAATTAGTGGGTGTTTAGGGTAGAGTACAGATGTAAACACTGCACTTGGGAGGTGATCTGACGTCGGATCTGCGGGCGATCTATTGGTGTGGGTGGGTGATCAGATTGCCCGCAAGGGGCAGGTTAGGGGCTGATTGATGGGTGGCAGTGACAGGGGGTGATTGATGGGTGATTGACAGGTGATTGACAGGTGATCAGGGGGTTAGAGGTATACAGTACACGGGGGGGGGGGGGGGGTCTGGGGAGAAACTGAGGGGTGGGTGAATTAGGAGTCCCTAGGGGGCAGTTTAGGGTTAAAAAAAAATAGCGTAGATAGTGACAGGGAGTGATTGATGGGTGATTAGGGGGTTAGGGGGGTGATTGGGTGTAAACAGGGGTCTGGGGGGGGTGGGCAGGGGGGGTCTGAGGGGTGCTGTGGGCGATCTGGGGCAGGGTGGGGGGGAAATCAGTGTGCTTGGGTGCGACATAGGGTGGCTGCAGCCTGCCCTGGTGGTCCTTCGGACACTGGGACCACCAGGGCAGGAGGCAGCCTGTATAATACACTTTGTAAATATTACAAAGTGTATTATACACTTTGTATGCGGCGATCGTAGGGTTAACATCCCGCCGGCGCTTCCGTATGGCCGGCGGGATGTTGCGGCGGGTGAGCGGAGACAGGCGCCGGCGGAGGATCGCGTCACGGATGACGCGATCGCTCCGCCCATGCCCCTACAAGGACCGCCGCCTTTGGGCATGAGCTGGTCCTTGCGGGGTCCGCTTCCCGGCCGCCTCTGTGCGTTAGGCGGTCGGGAAGTAGTTAAATGGAGTGAGAAGCAGGGCTGTGTGGCTCTCCCTATTGCCTGTCTGCTACATCTGTCAGTTTTACTGCATGGAGATTGTAAATTACTAACTGGTCAGAGCTGGAGATAAATACATTTTTACTTTATTTACTGAATGCTTTTTTTTTTTTTTTTTGAATTGTCATTTACTGACGTGTTGAGAGATTTACTGCACAAGTCAGTAATTTACCTCACTAATCAGTATTTTTACTTTTCATTGCAGTAATAGGTTTAGTGAATTGGCATTTGGCAACTTGATCTGTTAAAATCAGCTGTTTTCTGCATTGCTGAATGCAGTAATGCTTAGGGAAATAAAGCCATATTCTCCTACGGATTACCTGATTTGTCCTTTTAGCCATGCAATCATGGGGTATGGCTATCAGCAGCACCCGAATTACGGTGATTTTGTAGCGATACTGGCTGCGCTGCTTTAGCTGTAATTAACATTGCGGCCAATGGAAAGGCCCAATTCAGGTGCAGTGTGGGTCCTGAGCAGGTGCCAAAACGATCTGACTCTGTATTTTGGTAGAGTAACCAAGCAGCTCAGGGTGACCCAGACCACTAGGAAAGTATAGGGGGATAAAAGAGACCGAAAAGCCCTCCTACCAATAAGCAATGCTTGGTGAAATTAGCCTTAGGAAACACTACTACATTTTTATTTTCTCAACACTGCTGCTAGCTGGAGTCCATAGTTCCTTCGGGTTACAAAAAAACACAGGGGCTACATTGGCTTAGGAATGACCCACAAAGGGGTGCATGTGCTGAAAAGGTTGAGAACCACTGCTGTAGAGGCTTGTTGTGTCAACATGTCCCAGCGGCAGAGTTGTATGTGTTAGATGATCCTTACTCTCCAGCATCTACAAAAACTGGAATACTAGTGTTGAGTGAACTCAGGTGCCAGATAATATACAGTTCAAATGGTACAAGTCCATAAGAATGTAGAAAATCTGCGCATACCTCTAATAGAGACCATGCTGGATCAGGGTGCACCAAGTCCAACCAGTACAGAGAAAATGGATCCACACATGTGGCAATAGTTCCAAAAAGATGTTTATTAATGGACATATCCACAGATTAAAAAGATAGCAAAAACACACAGCAGCTTGCAATGACAAACATGTTTCGGACCTCCTGAGTCCTTACTCATAGTGATACATCCATTACTAAACATTTTTTTGTTACTAGAGTCACATGTGCGATCCATTTTCTATGTTCATAGGGTACATGATAAGAATAAAATTTGTCTCTGTAGCAATGAAAGGGTATAGTTACCTCAGAGCGAAGGTGATGTGATCTCAGGATGGCATCTAGAAGGAGAAAAATACAAATCACGCAGTCACTGTCAATCCTTCACTTTTCATATGGATTATCTGACAATCCACTTAATCATGCAACAAATAAAATCTACTAAGGTCATTGCTAATCCTGCAGAGAGGGAAAGCAGTGAGGTGTTTATTCCTGTAATATAGAGATGCCACTGACCCCCACCCTTCTCACACACAGGGGCGTAGCAATAGGGGTTGCAGAGGTAGCGACCGCATCAGGGCCCTTGGGCTAGACGGGCCCCAAAGGGCCCTCCCTTAACTACAGTATTAGCTCTCTATTGGTCCTGTGCTCATAATAGTCACTTCTTACTTAGAATAGTGGTAATCATTAACAAACTGTTTCCCATCCCCTTCTTGCACCTCTGACACTGTAGTTGCCATTGGCAGGTTTTGGTGCATTGTAAAAATTGTTATTGGTAGAGTGCTTGGGAAGCCCCATTGTAAAACTTGCATCGGGGCCCACAGCTCCTTAGCTATGCCACTGCCACACAAACACACTGTCCCAACATCTCTTGCTCCACTTTCTTCACGATGGGTGGAGACAAGTCTGCCGCAGTCCTGCTGGGGAATCTCCTAAAAACTGTGTTCCAAATGAATCAGTGTGTGCCACATGTACAGTGTGCCCTCCTCCTCAGCTCTGAACTAGGACAGGACTTGCAAGAAATGAATGTTTTCATCCCATCACCTCCCCCTCCATTTGCACTAGCAGCAGCTATAGAAACTCGGCAGCAGACATGCTTGGTATTCATCATCTAATCCCCCTTTCAATAGGCACTTCACGTGTGACTGACAGGAAACACATCACATGACACACCGAATATTTAAAAAATGGTTTCTTACATGTCCTACCTCTGCTCCTCGGTCGGTAGCTGAAAACCGTCTTCATTGGATGCCGGCTTTTCTGAAATCTGCGGTGCCAGCAGCACAGGAAGGAAATGGTTGCTATAGTCCCCAGCATGAGGAGTAGTAATAGCAGGGCACATTGGATGCTGTACGGTCTCAGCAACACCAAGAAAGCAGCTGCGATCATCCTGATGTGATGAGAGGAAAATGCAGCGCTGGAGGGAGACGTGCTATAGATAGACAGGCGGTCAGATCTCCCGCACACTCACCACGGTACAGCTTCTATCAGCGATGGATCACACAGGACCAGTGTGGGGAGTCCTGACTCAGCAGCATCAGTGGCCCGTCTTCCCCTGCACAGTGCCTGGCAAGAGGGGAGATGCAGCTGTACTGAAAGGATGGATCCTACGCTAGCAGCCAGCGATCACTGGCACTGTGCACAAGGCTTGAGGGGGAGGCACTATGCAGAGGCTGCTCGTCATCTGCTGGGACTGTCTGCTTGTGCGAATAAAAGTTTGTCTTCCTGTGCTCCGTGGCTTACCAGCAGCCTCAGCACCAGCAGCTGCCCAGCCGGTACGGGAGGGAGACGCGGCTCCTCCTTGGATGGGCGCCAGGTGACGTCACAGACACCCAGCCAGTGCTGCAGAGACTGGAGGAATGATGGCCGCAGCATCCTCTGCACCCACCTGACTTGTCATATTCCCAGTGTATCTGTTATATATGCTCGAATCAATCTCTGCACAGCACTTGCCTGTCAAGCGATGGATATTATAGCATTGTCGTCAGTATCTATTTCATTACTATTCTCCTCCCCTGCCTACACCTCGTGAAACAGCTTGCAATTTAAAAAAAAATGTAAAGAAAAAATTACAGGTATTTCTCAATACTTCTGTGCTTACAGCTCAGTGTTCTTTACTCCAGCCAAAGATGACTTAAATCTCCTACACACGGTAGTTAGCAGTATTAGCCATCTAGTGGGTGTATAACAGCCCTTATAGGTCGTTTAAAGGGGTTCTGTGGGGTCCTTCAATAAACATAAACAGACACTTACCTGGGGCTTCTACATAACAATTGATACGGCGAACCAAAAACTGCCAATGGCAAATACAGTGTCAGAGATGCAAGAAGGGGATGGGGAACAGTTTGTTTATGATTACCACTATTCAAATTATCTATGGAAGTGATTATTATGAGCACAGGACCAATAGAGAGCTAATACTGCAGTTGACAGAGGGCCCCTCTGGCTCAAGGGCCCCGATGCGGTCACTACCTCTGCAACCCCTATTGCTACGCCCCTGCACGCGTCCTATTAGTCGCGTTCCAAGCCTCACACTGGCGCACTTCCTCCTTCCAGCTTAAAGGAGGAAGTGCGTCGTGGTGAGGCTTGCAATACGACCAATAGAACGCGTGCAAGTTGTTTGGAACGCATGGCGGATGGATGAATTATGGGTAAATAACCCCTTGTATCCCCGCCGCACACTTGCGCCAATTAAGCCTCATTTGAATCACGGGTGATTGCTCGTGAGAGCAACCCTGATTATTATTATGTATTTCTATAGCACTGACATCTTCTGCACCACTTTACATAGTACATAGTCATGTCACTGACTTTCCTCAGAGAAGCTCACACTCTAATCCTGCCATAGTCATATTCTAATGTCCTACCATATTATTATGTAGTTATATAGCACTGACGTCTTCTGCAGCACTGCATAGAGTACATAGTCATGTCACTGACTGTTCTCAGAGGAACTCACACTCTAATCCTGCCATATTCTAATATCCTACCATATTATTATTATGTAGTTATATAGCATTGACATCTTCTGCAGCACTGTATAGAGTACATAGTCATGTCACTGGCTGTCCTCAGAGAAGCTCACACTCTAATCCTGCCATAGTCATAGTCTAATAGTCTAATGTCCTACCATATTATTATTATGTAGTTATATAGCACTGACATCTTCTGTAGCACTGTATAGAGTACATAGTCATGTCACTGACTGTTCTCAGAGGAACCCACACTCTAATCCTGCCATAGTCTAATGTCCTACCATATTATTATTATGTAGTTATATAACATTGATATCTTCTTCAGCACTGTATAGAGTACATAGTCATGTCACTGACTGTTCTCAGAGGAACTCACACTCTAATCCTACCATAGTCTAATGTCCTACCATATAATTATTATTATTATTATTATTATTATGTATTTATATAGCACTGACATGCTCTGCAGCACTGTATAGAGTACATAGTCATGTCACTGACTGTCCTCAGAGGAGCTCACACTCTAATCCTGCCATAGTCTAATGTCCAACCATAGTATTATTATGTAGTTATATAGCACTGACGTCTTCTGCAGCACTGTACAGAGTATATAGTCATATCATGGGCTGTCCTCAGAGAAGTTCTATCAAATCTCTGCTATATACATAGTAAATAGGGCATTATTTTTTATCAGGAAAGGGGGCTTCATTCAAAGTTTCCTGTCGATGTCCACTGTCTGTGAAACACGCAGCTGCTAAGTTCATGTGGCCACATTTGGCCCTGCCCTTGACCCGTCATTACCACATACACTTTCCAGTGCATGGGCACACCCACTCTGTGTGGTGGCGCGCTATGCGCTCTGCAGGTCGGAAGCTACCCCAACATTGGCTTCAGCACCTGCATAGCACCCTAAAAAAAAACCCAACATAATGGAAAGCCACTCGTTTACAATTCACTGTCTTGTCTTCCCACTGGACCTCTTGCCTCTTAGCTCACTTAGCCTCTGTACTAGGTTCCAGCCAGGTGGTCTAGATTGGACCTCTTGCCTCTTAGCTCACTTAGCCTCTGTACTAGGTTCCAGCCAGGTGGTCTAGAATCTAGATTGCACACTGCCACTCTATGAACTTTGGCTAGTCTGTCCTATGCTGGATACACACAGTGCGTTCCCGCACTCAATTTCCGGCTGGATTCCCCAGGGCCGGATTAAGCAACAATGGGGCCCCAGGGCAAAATAAACCTGGGGGGGGGGGGGGGGGGCAACAGATACCCCGGAACAAAAATCAGCATTAAGGGACCTTTTTTGCAGCTGGTATAGTCAGGGTGTGAAGCCCCAATCGGTCGGAGCTCCACATTCTGGGTACCCCAGCCTGCATGGGGGACAAGGGGTTAAAAAGTTTCAGGAGGGAGGACCTCACATAATTTTTTTTTTTTAAACAATTCCCACACTCTAAACATAAAAACAAAATTGGGAAAATAGGAAAAAATGCCAGGGATCCTCATACAGCCATATTGCGGCTGTATAGCGATCCCTGGCCAAAGCGCTGCGGCTGCGTATGGACCCCCTTGAAAGCCCGTCAGGAAATTTATTGCTCTTTCTTTTGATGCATGTAAAATTACACTACAGTTAGTTTTGCTACTAAAAGTGACATTTACCGCATTTAAAAGTATACTTTTTTCCTTTCGAAACTTTAAAATTGATTTTCTCAAAAACTATAAGGTCTTTTTGAAAAATTGTTTTTTCCTCTTATTCCCAGTGATCTCCTTAACATATCCTGCAAATTTAGGGTTTCTAGCATTTAAGGTGGATTTGCTATTAACCATTAAAGTCGGCGGGTTTTTAAATGTGTATTTTTTTTCCTTTGAAACTTTAAAATCGATTTTTTGCAAAAACGATAAGGTCGTTTTGAAAAATGTTTTCCTCTTGTAACCACTGGGGGCCCCTACAAGCTCTGGGGCCCTGGGGCAGTTGCCTCCTTTGCCTCTATGGTAGCGCCGGCCCTGCGATTCCCGTGGATTCGTTTATTTCCAACATGTCCGATTTGCATTTCGATGGATCGTTAGGTCGATTTGGCGTACTTTACATGCAAATCGACCTAACGATCCATCGAAATGCAAATCGGATATGTTGGAAATAAACGAATCGATGGGATTCGAGACGGAAATTGAGTGCGGGAACGCACCGTGTGTATTCAGCATTAGATTGATTTGAATTTGCTCCAGTCAGCTCCACACTTCAGTCAGAAACATCTGATTTGCATGCTTGTTCAGGGTCTATGACTGAATGTATTAGAGGCAGTAGATCAGCAGGACAGCCAGGCAATGTGCATTGTTTAAAAGGAAATAAATATGTTGGCCTCCACACCCATTTCACCTCAGGTGTGCGTTCAAGTACAAAAGACATGATGCAGGATTGGGGGTCTTGGGGTTAGGGTCCTTTTACACTTAATCAGTTGCTCTCAGTTATAACTGAAAGACAAGTGATTTCCAGAGAAATGTCCATGTTTTCCTATGGCTTAGTTCCCACTATATGCGTTTTAACTAAAAGCTTTTTCAGCGTATAGTGTAAAAGAGGCCTTACATTTTTCTTTTGTTCAATATGTCGTCAATATATCGCATCAAGGAATATTTCTGGGCCTCTGGGAAGGTTGCCATAGATAATGCAAACAACAACAAACAAACACAGAACATTTATATCGCGCTTTTCTCCTGGCGGACTCAAAGCGCCAGAGCTGCAGCCACTAGGACGCGCTCTATAGGCAGTAGCAGTGTTAGGGAGACTTGCCTAAAGTCTCCTACTGAATAGGTGCTGGCTCACTGAGCAGGCAGAGCCGAGATTCGAACCCACGTCGCCTGTGTCAGAGGCAGAGCCCTTAACCATTACACTATCCAGCCACTGCAAATGCAAATATATGCAATGTGAATCCACACCCAATTTAGTTATGGCCAAATCCACTTTTAATTGCATGTCAGGGACCGCAGTTGGTATTTTGCCCAGGGGCTCGCAGCTGGCTGTGTCCGCCACTGGAGAGAGTGAAGGTGGCTCTCTCGTGTAGTTTAAAATGGCAGGTAGCATGTTTTCGTAAGGTGAGATGTAAAACAGTGACATGGAGGGGACAGAGAGCAGCAGCTCAGCCGACGTAGGATTTCAGTGCTGGCAGGCCAATCAGTATTCTGCACAGTGGGATGGCTAAGGGGCAGGTCTATATATTGGCGCGCCCAGCACATGGGTGCTGCAGTTCTGCCACAAAGCTCAATCTTTGCATGTCTGTTTATATGCGCTCAGTTAATGCGAGCTTTACATCCAGGGCAGGCGGCTCTCCCATTTACCAGAATAATCATCTGCTGCAGTGCTTCAAGGTATTGGAAAGTTATGTTGGCCTGTATACCAATACCCCTAATGAAAGTTAGGCCCGTTTCACATTAGCATTTTCCTGCTGACCTGAAGCGGAACGTATACTGTACAAACAGAATGAACACAAACGGATCCAATCTATGGGACCGTTCACATTTGTCCGTTTGTACGGATCCGTTTCATACACTCGACTCCATGGACCGAAAAAATGCTGCAGACCCTTATTTTACGGACCTTTCTGCCCAGCAGGAGATAACGGGGAAAAATGCTGTGCATTGGGGGCAATGGGGAACGGAACGTTTTTTCACACTAGTGAAGAAACTGACTGTTCAGAGGGCATCCGCGGGGGGTGGGGGGATGTGAGGATGTGAACCTGAGCGGCAGGAGGGTGAGTGCAGCAGCCAGGCAGTTGGGGGAGCGAAGGTGAACCAGGTCTTAAATACATACCTAAAGGTCTGTTGAAGCTAGGGGTAGAGGCTTCCGTGTTCTTCCACGTCATGTGACTAGTCACATGACGCACTGTGTCGTCACAGCGGAAGAATAGGAAGCCTCTACCGCTGGCTTCAATAGACCTTAAAATATGTATTTAACGGCAAACGGATTGAAAACCGATCGGCGTTCAGATCTGTTTTCACGATCCATTTGCCAGTGCACAGAGCCATCCGGATCCTGTGAAGCGGTGACCGGATCCTTTTGCAGTGTTCTCCCCAGAAATTTTTTCAGCCAGGTGGCAAGAAAAAGTAGCCGGGTGAGGTGAAATAAAAGAATGCAGGGCCAATGCTTTTCTGCACAATTCTACTTACAGCAGAGGTGGAGTTGAGCTGAAGACAGCCGGGTGCTCACCAAAAGTTGCCGGGTGGAGCACCTGGCTTAAAGAGCCTGGGAAGAACACTGCGTTTGGCTCATTCTTGTAATGTGAACCGGGCTTTATTTGCAGCAGGACACGTTGGGTATGGTTTGATGTGTATTTTTGTCCAACATTAAATTGTCAGGGTCACCCATAATTACCAGACTTCCGGCGCGTGCCCCCCCCCCCCCCCCCCGAAAAATTCCAAGGTGTTGGAATTCCAAAAATTCCAAAATGTGCTGTAAGTCGGGTGACTTAGGGTCTTCGGTGGCGGCTTTGAGGGACAAGGCAGCGAAGGTAGGTATAATTTCCTTTTACAGGAAGGCTACTAGATTGTAATTTTAAGCTGGAGATACGTTTTAAAAAGCAGCGCCACAAAAAAATGCACAGGATGATTTGATAATGACATCTCGCTACTAAGGGTATTTATCATTTTAGAAATGCCCTAAAACTTTAACCTTAGTAACAAGATGTCATTACCGGCATCTGCATACATTACCTGGTCCTGGCGATCCTCCACATCCTTGTTGGTTTACAGGAGTCCTGCAGCCAGCCAATCACCATGCGGGGACTGAAGCCACATGGTTATTGGCTGGCCACAGGGCAGCTGCAAACTAACTAGGAAGTGGAGAAGACACAATTGCCCGGGACCAGGTAATGTATAACTACCCTCTAACCTACTCTCACAATGAACCCTGCCTCTTCCTATGCCTAACACTAAGATCCCCCAGGTGCCTAACCACTCTACCCCCCTCTACCTAACTCTAAAGACCGGTACACACGCACAACCAAACTGCCTGACTGTCGTCTGACTTTAGTCTGTTGGACGACAATCAGGCATATGTACATGTGATGAGCAACTGATAACAGGCGGTTTACCCGATCCAACTGTTGGATCTACTCACACAACTGTTGGTCTGATATCGTGCAGCTGATGCATGTGTACAAGTCGTTTGAACGACTTGTAAACGACATGTACTTGTTTAGAATGTGTAGTCCCTCATTGCGCTTGCGTGCACAGTATGTAAATGAGTTGATTGTTTATCCATCTGGACATGTGGGCATTCAGGTCGTGCGGTTTGTCGGGTTGTTTGGGTGGTTGTGTGCATGTTGTGCATTAGTTGGATGTGTGTATGTAGCTATAGACCCGACCCCCCCCCCCCCCCCTAAGTGCCTAACCACTCCCCACTCCGGTGCCTAGCCTTAACCACTCCACCCCAGCTGCCTCCCCTTAAAGAAAACCTGAACTGAAAATTAAAAGTCAAAACAAACATACACAAGTCATACTTACCTCCTGTGTAGTCTACTGTTCAATCTATTTTTGCTCTCCTGCGTCCTGTTTGTCCACTGTGATCAATGGAATTCTCAGTCCTCCATTTTGAAAATAGCCATTTCCCTTTAACAGCTTCCTGGTCAGCACACAGTTAAACTGTAACATCGCCCACTTGAGCCATAGGGAAACATGGACACATCAGTTTTCCTCTCAGCTGTAACTGACAGCAACTGATATGTAACTGACAGCAACTGATATATTTCAGTTCTGACAAAATGTTGTCAGAACTGGAAGGGATCACTGTAAGAAGAAAATGGTGAGCTTCTGAGAGGAACTGATGGCAAGGTAACTATGTAATGTTCATTTGAAGTTACCTCATGTGTTTATTTTAAATAATTTTACTCAGTACAGGTTCTCTTTAAGTTTGCGTGGAAATAGTAAAATCCACGATTGGTGGCAAGGAAGTTAAATTATGGTGCCTGATAAATATTCAGGCGCAAGGTGCCCACTATCTATCGGGTACCATAATTTAACTTCTTTGCCACTAACCACGGCATTTACTATTGCCGCCTAAAGCTGCACCATTTTTATCTGCTCCAGGTAAGACTATATCAGAGCCTGCTGCATATCAATGAATTGTGCTAGCCATACACTTCAATAACTGGACGATCCATCAAACAATCCATTTGTAGAGTGCAACATTGCTATTTTATTGTTCACTTCCATTGGTGGTGTCTGCACTCTGCAGTTTACTTGCTCAAGCGAGTGTCTCCCTCAAACTCACTCTACTTCTTATCAGCTTTGTTTGTTTGATACACTTTGGTGTATCAGCCTTGCATATACAGTGGCTTGCAAAAGTATTCGGCCCCCTTGAAGTTTTCCACATTTTGTCATATTACTGCCACAAACATGAATCAATTGAATTGAAATTCCACGTGAAAGACCAATACAAAGTGGTGTACACGTGAGAAGTGGAACGAAAATCATACATGATTCTAAACATTCTTTTACAAATAACTGCAAAGTGGCGTGTGCGTAATTATTCAGCCCCCTTTGGTCTGAGTGCAGTCAGTTGCCCACAGACATTGCCTGATGAGTGCTAATGACTAAATAGAGTGCACCTGTGTGTAATCTAATGCCAGTACAAATACAGCTGCTCTGTGACGGCCTCAGAGGTTGTCTAAGAGAATATTGAGAACAACAACACCATGAAGTCCAAAGAACACACCAGACAGGTCAGGGATAAAGTTATTAAGAAATTTAAAGCAGGCTTAGGCTATCAAAAGATTTCCAAAGCCTTGAACATCCCATGGAGCACTGTTCAAGCGATCATTCAGAAATGGAAGGCGTATGGCACAACTGTAAACCTACCAAGACAAGGCCGTCCACCTAAATCAGAATCAGAATCAGTTTTATTTCGCCAAGTACAGCAAGAGCTGTAATCGGAATTATTTGTGGTACACATGGCATAGGCAGTGTAAAGACAGACAGAGAAGGACAGACGCAAAACGCATACAAATACAAATACAAAGATAGAAATGCAGTGGTCAGGACCGTACTGGCCATTTCACTGCTGTGCAGGGCAGTCAGGTAATAATAAGGTGCATTAAAACGTCCACAGTCCCTTTACGGATAAAGAACCTGGGCAGGCAGAGGCAGGAATCGGCTGACTGACCCGGCAGTTAGAGATTCAGGCCGGGCCGGGGAAGGTTAGAGTTCAGTAGCCGAACAGCCTGGGGGAAGAAGGTGTTCTTCCGCCTAGTAGTTTTGGATGGTAAAGTCCTGTAGCGGCGGCCCAATGGGAGGAGCCTGAAGTAGTGGCTGCCTGGGTGGGAGGGGTCGCGGGAGATCATGGTTGCCCTCTTTCTCATCCTAGAAGAGTGGAGGAGATCAAGAGGAGGAAGAGGAGAGCCGATGATCTTCTCTGCGTCAGTTATGACTCTCTGCAGTTTCTGTTTGTCGCTGGCCTTAGCGCCCGCATACCAGACAATTACAGAGGAGCAGAGGATAGATTCTGTGGTGGCGGTATAGAAGCTGGTCAGCAGCTCCCTGGGCATGCCAAATCTCTTCAGTTGGCACAAGAAGAACAGCCGCTGCTGGGATTTCTTCTGAATTTTGGTGGTGTTAAGCCCCCATTTCAGGTTGTTAGTGAGAGTCGTGCCGAGGAACCGAACCGATGATACCTTAGAGACTTCTGTCCCTCCAATGAGGACAGGTGGGAGGGGGGGAGGGTTTCTCCTGAAGTCAACGACTAGTTCAACAGTCTTTGCTGTGTTGAGGACCAGGTTGTTGTCGCTGCACCATTTGCATATTCTCTCGACTTCACTGCGGTACTCATGCTCCCCGTTGCTACCAATAAGGCCGATGATGGTGGTGTCGTCTGCAAACTTGATGACCTTCACAGAGTCAGCGGATGAGATGCAGTTGTTGGTATAGAGGGAGAACAGCAGAGGTGACAAAACACAGCCTTGTGGGGCCCCTGTATTTGTAGTCCGGACGCTGGAGTAGTAGTTGCCAAGCTTCACCTGTTGCGTTCTGTTAGTCAGGAAGTCCTTGATCCATGCTCGGAGAGAAGGATCAATTCCGAGCTGCGTCAGATTGGTGATCAGGATGTCTGGGCAGATCGTGTTGAACGCTGAGCTAAAGTCTAGGAACAGGATCCTAGCATAGCAGGCGGGGCTGTCCAGGTGCTCAGTGATGTGAGCCATGCTGACATTGATGGCGTCCTCCACGGATCGGTTAGTCCTATAGGCAAATTGGAGTGGGTCTAAAAGGGAGTCCGTGGACCTCTTCAGGTGGGCAAGGACCAGCCGCTCGAGGAGCTTCATGATATTTGAGGTTAGGGCCACTGGTCGGAAGTTATTTAGCTCAGTACTGCCTGTTTTCTTTGGGACCGGTACAATTTTAGACCTCTTAAAACAGGAGGGGACTGTACCACCAGATAATGACTGCTTAAACAAGGAGGTGAGCACAGGGGCTAGCTGATCGGCACAGGTACGCAAGCAGATGGACGACACACCGTCAGGGCCGGAAGATTTCCTGGGGCTCAGCTTGCGGAGATGCCGGAGTACCTCTGATTCCTGAACAGCACCCGGTGCCAGGGCGACGAGTACACCCGAGGGGGGGGTCGGAGATGTTTGGCTCGCGGGCTGGTTGGGAAGTTTCTCGAACCTGCAGTAGAACTCATTGAGCTCCTCCGCCAGTCGGGGGCTAGGGGTCACCGTTTGGGGAGCCGGTTTGAAGTTCGTGGCTGCTCTCAGGCCCTTCCATACCTCCCGTGTGTTGTTCGACTGGAGGCAGAGCCCCAGCTTTTCGGCGTAGGCCCTTTTTGCCAAACGCAGTTCTCTTTTCAGGGCGTGCCTGGCTTCTCTGAATTCCTCTGAAGAGCCCGACCTGTGCGCTTCCTCTTTGCGTTTCCGAAGCCGGCGGAGCCTGTCGTTGAACCAGGGCTTGTCGTTGGGATAGACTCTGAAAGACTTCGACGGAATACACGCTTCTTCGCAGAAGCTAATGTAGGAGGTGACATTCTCGGCCCATTCGTCAAGGGTGGGTGCCTCCAGAGCCGACCAGTCGGTGGTTTCAAAGCAAGCTTGGAGCTCCAGTTTGGCGTCTGCTGTCCATTTCTTTGAGGTTTTGACGATGGGCTTAGAGGTCTCCAGGAGCCTCCTGTAGGTGGGGATCAGGTGTATCGTGTTGTGGTCAGAGTTCCCAAGGGGGGCTCCTTGGATGGCCTTATAAGCACACTTTTGGACCGTATAGCAGTGGTCCAGGATGTTACAGTTCCTGGTAGGACAGGTGATGTGCTGCCGGTAGCAGGGCAACACATGCCGAAGGTTCGCCTTATTGAAGTCGCCCAAGATGATGAACAGGGCCTCCGGATGGGCTGTTTCCCAGCACGAGATGCAGTCACTGAGTACCTGCAGGGCAGTCTTGGAGCATGCGTCGGGAGGGATGTAGACCCCCACGAGGACCAGGGAAGAGAACTCCCTAGGGGAGTACCGAGGCCTGCAGTTTATGGCAAAGATCTCAACATCAGGAGTGCAGGCCTTGTGGAGAGTGGTGGTGTCGGAGCACCAGGACTCACAGGCCGAACAAGGAGAGCGCTGATCAGAAATGCAGTCAAGAGGCCCATGGTGACTCTGGACGAGCTGCAGAGATCTACAGCTCAGGTGGGGGAATTTGTCTATAGGACAACTATTAGTCATGCACTGCACAAAGTTGGCCTTTATGGAAGGATGGCAAGAAGAAAGCCATTGTTAACAGAAAAGCATAAGAAGTCCCATTTGCAGTTTGCCACAAGCCATGTGGTGGCCACAGCAAATATGTGGAAGAAGGTGCTCTGGTCGGATAAGACCAATATGGAACTTTTTGGCCAAAATGCAAAACGCTATGTGTGGTGGAAGATTAACACTGAACATCACTCTTAAAACACCATCCCCACTGTCAAATATGGTGGTGGCAGCATCATGATCTAGGGGCGCTTTTCTTCAGCAGGGACAGGGAAGCTGGTCACAGTTGATGGGAAGATGGATGGAGCCAAATACAGGGCAATCTTGGAAGAAAACCTCTTGGAGTCTGTAAAAGACTTGAGACTGGGGCGGAGGTTCACCTTCCAGCAGGACAACGACCCTAAACATAAAGCCAGGTGAACAATGGAATGGTTTAAAACAAAACATATCCATGTGTTAGAATGGCCCAGTCAAAGTCCAGATCTAAATCCAATCGAGAATCTGTGGCAAGATCTGAAAACTGCTGTTCACAAACGCTGTCCATCTAATCTGACTGAGCTGGAGCTGTTTTGCAAAGAAGAATGGGCAAGGATTTCAGTCTCTAGATGTGCAAAGCTGGTAGAGACATACCCTAAAAGACTGGCAGCTGTAATTGCAGCAAAAGGTGGTTCAAAAAGTATTGACTCAGCGGGCTGAATAATTATGCACACCCCACTTTGCAGTTATTTATTTGTAAAAAATGTTTGGAATCATGTATGATTCTCATTCCACTTCTCACGTGTACACCACTTTGTATTGGTCTTTCATGTGGAATTTCAATACAATTGATTCATGTTTGTGGCAGTAATGTGACAAAATGTGGAAAACTATAAGGCAAGGACAGAGCTCACAAGACCTCACCAACTAATCGACCGAACAAATCGAGACTTCCTTATTAGGGCTTGTTCACACTACAAGAGCTTTTCTAAGCGCTTTTTGATTTTAAAAGCTCTTGCTAATGTTATCCTATGTGTGAGTTCACACTGGAGCAATGTTATTTTGTTAAAATCCTCCATAGAATTTCATTAGCAAGAGCTTTTCAAACTCACTAGTGCTTAAAAAGCTCTTGTAATGTGAATTAGCCCTTAAGGATGGTTCAGCAAATACAGTCTACACGGGCGGACCAGAAACAGACCAAGTAGTCCTCCTTGGCGCTCAAACCTGGCGCTTTTGTGACGTATCTGATCACGCCCCCGCACTCTGAGTTCTACTCTTACCAGTTTTGCTGCGGGGTCATGCTACAGAGTTTTGTTCTTTTCCGTTAGCCGGGCGCATCCTCTAGGTGGCGATAGAACTCCAGCATAGTTACATCTTTCCCTACTATCTATGGCGGCCTGGAGGGGGAATAGTAATCATCGCCACCTAGAGGATGCGCCCGGCTAACGGATAAGTACCGAGAGTTTACGGCGACACGGCCGGTGTGGTAAACAAAATGGGCAGCCCCGCATGCGCAGTAGGAGCCTGCGCCCCATTAAAATGTGCAGCCACGTAAAACGTCCTAAATATCTCAGCTTCCGCAGCACGTACACTCCCGAAATTTTCAGGGTAGGGAGGGGACCCCCAATCTAGCTGTGTGCCGATTTGCAGCCCCCGACCCCCGCTAGTTCCCGAGATAGGTTTGCTGCAGGGCCGGTTCAAGTAACAATTGGACCCTAGGGCAAGATTAGCCTGGGGGCCCCCCAACAGACACCCCAGACCAAAAAGCGTCATTAGAGGCCCTTTGTTGCAGCCAAATCTCCCTCCTGGGCCCCTGAGCTGGCTGCTGACCCTCCCCCAATCACCTCCCAACTTAACAGACTCTGCAGAGTCCCTGGGGAGCAACAGTTAAGATGGGGGAGGGACACCTTGGGGGCCCCTACAGGCTCTGGGGCAATTGCCCATTTTTTCCTATGGTAGCTGCGGCCCTGGTTTGCTGTAATCGAGATGGGAACCAGTGGGGTTTGGGGGCTGCAATGCGGCACAGAGCTAGATTGGGGGTCCCCTCCCTACCCTGAAAATTTCGGGTCTGTACGTGGTGCGGAAGCGGAGATATTTCAGGAAAATACCGTCTAATTTCCCACTGAGCATGCGTGATACTCAGTGAGGAAGGCTGCTTCCAAGCTGCCCATTCTGATATTACACCGGAGCCGCATGCGCATAACTCACTGTAGAACGCAGCTTCCGGTGTAATGTCTGATTGCGCTGCCTCAAAGCTGCCCTCCATGGCAGACATGCGCAGACATTACTTCCTCATTCCACAGAGAGAAGGCAGCACAATCAGACATAGCACAGCTCAGACTGTGCTTCTGCAGAGCTGCCCTCCAGTGGTAATTAATTCGCAGCACTTCCATGCTGTGAATGGGGTCTATTGTAATGCGCTGAAGGTGGCTGATTGTAGCAGAAGATTACTGACAGGAGGACAGGACGTTAGGGCAGACAGCAGTCAGAAGTGCTTGATTTAGAATACTGAGACTGTAATCCAATCAGCCGTCTAGCTGTTGTTCCGTTTCCACAGTAATACAGTCACTGTACTTTTTTTTTTTTTTTAACAGTAGAGACCCATTTTATGTGAGATAACTACCAGGAGCAAAGACACTGTTTAGTTGGGCTATATTATTGTTATTTAGTATTTATATAGTGCCAACATTTTACACCACGCTGTACAGTATATATTGTCTTGACACTATCTGTCCCGATGACCTGCTGTTACCATGGAGTTTAATATGTGTCCAGTCACAGAGTAAAGTATTGTTTTCCGTCCAGTCAGGGTGAATTCCAAGAGCAAATCCCCATAAAGGATACCGAGCCGACTCGCTTATTACAAATGTGGGGGGCAGGCATGTACAATGAGCTTTCCTGATAACCACTGCTCCCCCCGTTCCCCTCCTTTGCCTGCTAAGTTCCCCCCGGCTCGCTGAAGATGGGCAGCACCGCGCCTACCCTGGCCCACCTGTGCGCATCATACAGCACGCAATTGCGGCCAGGAGTGCACTGCGCATGATGTCACCTTGAGGTCATGCGCAGAGAGTTCCCAGTTGAGTTCGACTGCTGTCGGGTGTACGCAGCCGGTCCAGCGTAGGCGTGGTGCTGCCCGGCTCTGGCGACCCAGAAGAGGTTGCCGGTGTTAATTTATCAGGCAAAGGAGGAGAACGGGAGAGCGGTGGGCATCTGGACAGCTCATCGTACATGCCATCTCCCTCAGTTTCTCATCTTTTTGGCTCTGGCCTCTTGCACACTATATGCGATTGCGATTTTGATGTGGTTTTACATGCAATTCCGATTTGCGATTTTTAATCGGTACTGCATGCTGCGTTTTTGTTTGGAACGGAGGCTTCAAAAAGCCTTTGGGAGCCCGGGTGCTCTTGAAGATGGGCCTCTCTACACTGCGCGAGCGGCCACTCACGAGCACTCGTGTGTGCGCAGTTTGGAGCCGCCTGTCTTCGGGAGGACTCGGCTCCTGAAGACTTCTGAAGTCCCGCGCAGCAGGGGATTTGAATGAATGGAGGAGCTGCCGCTTGAACGAGAGGATCGGGAGAGAAGAGGGAAAGCTCATTAGGACCCAGAGCCTTCCCTCTCCTGGGGTAAGTATCCGGCTTTGTATTTTAGGGTGGCCATCCAATCTTTTTCATCCAATCTTACCATTCCATGTAATAGAAGGGCCTGCCTATAGTATCTGTTCAAGTATAATCACTCAGTTTACTCTTCTACTACATAGACAAAGACAAGACAAATAACATTTATATCGCGCTTTTCTCCTGGCGGACTCAAAGCGCCACATAGATTTGGTAAGATTGGATGAAAAAGATTGGATCGTCAGTGGCCACCCTTAACTCCCGGTTCTCATTGTCTTTAAGTAGATGCCCACCTTGCCATCGCACCCACGTAGTCTAGAGTAGTGATGGGAATTCCGTCTCTTCTCAGAGAGTCGGCTCTTCTGAATCGGCTCCCATTAAAGAGCCGGCTCTTAATCGGCTCTTCATTAAATATCACTAGACACCACTCAGAATCGGAGTAATAGCCCTGCCCCCGTCTCCATGACAACTCCAGACTGCTTCTCTGACTGGGGCAATCCCTCCTGTTACTGCTCTGCTCCGCACCCATACACTCCTAAAAGCTGCAAGAGGACTACATCTCCCAGCATGCCTCAGCGCCCTTTATTACATAGCAAAGCAGGGCTATGTGGGGTAGCTGAGGCATCGGCTCTCCTCAAAGTGAGAATCGGCTCTTCTCGTTCGCAGAAAAGAGCTGGCTCTTAGAGCCGGCTGGTTGGCGAACGACCCATCACTAGTCTAGTGTGTTCTGTGCAGGTGCAGTAGTTCTTCACCTGCGCAGATCATTCCAGATTATGTGACCGCAATTGTGAGTGACACGGACACGTGCTTGTGCAGGTGATGACGACCTGGCAAGATGGGCATCTGCAACGGAGGGGATCCTTTGACACCGGAGCTGTGGCGAGGGACAGATAGGCTGCCAGGGGCTAGAGGAAAGTCCCAGGCAAGTAGATCTTGTTTTTCTTTTTCTTCTCTCACCTGTCCTTTTAGGATCTGCCTAAATTACCTATTCAATACATTCACTCAATTTACCCTGCAGGAGGGCACGAAAGATCCAAATTTTTTCATCCAATTTTATCAAATCTATGTAGTATAAGGGCTTGTTCCAGCGCCAGACAGAGGCAGAGGCCGAGAGAGGCTCCTGCCTCAGGGCGCAGTGTAGGAGGGGGCGAGGCAGAGGCTCCAGCCTCAGGGCGCAGTGTAGGAGGGGGCGCACAACTCACTCAGCTATCATTCCCCTATTGTGTTTGACGCAGAGAGAAATAAGAAAAGGGGATACATGGCAGTGATTGCAGGCAACATGACTAGAGTTTAAGGTGTTGGGTGGTTTAGGGCCCTGAGGCGCCTTTTAGTCTAATAGCAATCAGTGTGTGACGGCTGGGGTAGGAGGGATGGAGAGGTCCACTTAAGTGTCTCAGCCTTGGGTGCCGGAGGACCTAGTCCCAGCTCTAGCTTGTTCACACTATGAGCGTTTGCGGAATTTTTCAAGCGCTGGCGATTTTAGAAATCGCACTAAAAGTTCTTATGCAATTGATTTCCTGTGAGAGTGTTCACATGTTTCAATTTTATTAAAATGTAAACTGCCTACATGTACCATTTTCTGAGTGTTACCACAAACCTCAGGCCAACAGCAGCCAATAACTTGACCACCCCCAGTATCCAACGCAAAGCCTTTGGGGCTTGAGTCCCGGCCATGGCGGTTTTCCAGCCCCCATGGTCAGGAAGAGCTAGCTTAATGACCGTAACGTGATCCAGAAAACACTGGTACTGCTGTGTGGACCCAGTGTTGGCCTAGTAGGCTTTACAGAATACTGCTGCCAGACTGCTAAGCAACCAACCCCGTCACTGCCACATAACACCAGTCCTGCACTCCCTTCACCGGCTACCTATAGAATGGAGGGTCCTATTCAAGATCGGCCTACTGACATTTAAATCCATGAATAATCTAGGCCCTGGATACATAAAAGATATGTTGCAGCTACGTAGCAATCCCCGCATTCTCAGATCCACAGGTTCTAATAATCTAGTCATACCCAGAGTCCACTTGGAATCTTTTGGTCCCAGAGCCTTCTGTCATGCTGCCCCTACGTTTTGGAACTCCTTACCTTAACAGATCAGGACAGCTCCATCCCTGGACGTGTTTAAATCCAGACTGAAAACCCACCTGTTCAGTTTGGCATTTGCAGAAATATAACTTTTGTTGTGTGAATACTTCATCCTACTACCTATTACTGAATCTGAGAGAGCCTAAGCTTCTTTGAGTCCTATGGGAGAAAAGCGCTATAGAAATGTTATTGTATTGTATTGTATTGTATTTATTGAATGATCATCTGAGGTGACCAAAGGTTTAGCCAAAACATACCCAGCCCATCGATCGAATTTGGTCTGTCCACAATGAAGCAACAACCTTATCCTCTTGGGTGTGTCCCTAACACACTTATATAGGTAATTGGTTCATTGTGACATGCAAGCCACTTCACCATGACAAGATAATGCTTATGAAGGGGAATTGACATCATGTACATCATGCCTTTTTTTTGCTGCCACATTTCAGCACCACAGTCCAGAAAAATTAGGAATGTGCACATGACAGAATTTTTTTTTATTTGTAGCAGGACTCCACCTGGAGTCCTGGGCTGGACCCTGCTGGTGTTGGCAGAAAAGTAAAAAAACAGGCCTAGCTAACGCTTTCCCTTCCTCAGCAATGTGTCTCTCCCTTCCTCTCATTATAGAAGCCAAAGACAGACTGTAACATGGCCGACGCAGCAGCGTTTTTATAGGGGACGGGGGGTCCATGAGGGAGTGCAGGCTGATTGGCTGCCATAGGTACCTGCTCACTCCCACTCCAATTTAAACACCTCCCTTTCAGTCACATGTGCATGCAAGGGAAGAGAGTGAGTGCTCTGACAGCTCAAGCTATGCCTCTCTGCTGAGTGCGTGCCTATTATATCTGCCGCTCTTTTCTAGTGGGTCATGGCTACTAGCTGACTGGTGATGGGTGGAAGTGAGCAGGGGCGGCGCCAGGGGGGTGCAAGGGGGTGCTCAAGCACCCCCTAGAATTGTCCAAGCACCCCCAAAGCACCCCCTGGAGTGAACTGACTTCAGGCGTCTAAGAGACGCCAAGTCAGTTCACAGCGGCAGCACGGAGCAGCAGGCAGGGCTATGGTAAGATGGCCGCCCGAAGCCCTGCTCTGCAGACTTCGAGTCTGCAGTGCACGGCTTCGGGCGGCCATATTCCTGTAGCCCTGCTCTCAGCACGGGCAGGAAGTCTCGTGACGTCATCGGGAAGGAAGAGGATCGTGGGCGCTGCGCGCCACAAGGAGGTCGGGACAGGAGGTCGGGAAAGAAGGTCTTCTGGCTGTAGGTGAGTAAATAGTTTTTCTTTTCTTTTTCAGGTGGTGCTGAAGGGGTCAGAACTGCTGAGGAAGGATTGTGCATATTGGGGTCATTTCTGCTACCGATTGTGCATATTGGGGCCATATCTGCTACCGATTGTGCATATTGGGGCCATATCTGCTACCGATTGTGCATATTGGGGCCATATCTGCTACCGATTGTGCATATTGGGGCCATATCTGCTAACGATTGTGCATATTGGGGTTATTGAACATGCTTTTTGTTCAAATCTGCTCACATTAGGTGTATTTTCTCGAGAAAACCTGCACAATTATGTGAATTTTCTGGGGAAAGGGTCACTAAAACTTGGGCCCTCTATGTTTGCGTTGCACTTTTAACCACTTCCCGACTGCCTAACGCACAGAGGCGGCCGGAAAGTGGAGCCCGCAAGGACCAGCTCATACCCAAAGGCGGCGGTCCTTTTAGGGGCATGGGCGGAGCGATCGCATCATTCGTGACGCAATCGGCCGCCGGCGACTGGCTCCGCCCCCTCGCGCTGTAACCTGCCGGCCGTTCGGAAGCGCCGGCGGGTTACTAGCACCTGGATTGGCGCATACATAATGTTTACAAAGTGTATTATACAGGCTGCTTCCTGCCCTGGTGGTCCCAGTGTCCGAGGGACTCCCAGGGCAGGCTGCAGCCACCCTAGTCTGCACCCAAGCACACTGATTTCCCCCCCCCCCCCCTGATCGCCCACAGCACCCCCCAGACCACTGTTTGCACCCAATAACCCCCATAATCACCCATCAATCACTCCCTGTCACTATCTGTCAATGCTATTTCCCCCCCCCCCCCCCTGCCCCCTCCTGATCACCCCCCCACCCCTCAGATTCTCCCCAGACGTCCCCCCCCCCCCCAGTGTACTGTATGCATCTATCCCCCCTGATCACCTGTCAATCACCCATCAATAACCCCCTGTCACTGCCACCCATCAATCAGCCCCTAACCTGCCCCTTGCAGGCAATCTGATCACCCACCCACACCAATAGATCGCCCGCAGATCCGACGTCCAATCACCTCCCAAGTGCAGTGTTTACATCTGTTCTCTACCCTAAACACCCACTAATTACCCATCAATCACCCCCTATCACCACCTGTCACTGTTACCCATCAGATCAGACCCTAATCTGCCCCTTGCGGGCACCCAATCACCCACCTACACGCTCAGATTGCCCTCAGACCCCCCCCCCCCTTATCAATTCGCCAGTGCAATATTTACATCTGTTCTTCCCTGTCAATCACCCATCAATCACCTCCTGTCACTGCCACCCATCAATCACCCCCTGTCACTGCCACCCATCAATCAGCCCCTAACTTGCCCCTTGCGGGCAATCTGATCACCCACCCACACCAATAGATCGCCCGCAGATCCGACGTCCGATCACCTCCCAAGTGCAGTGTTTACATCTGTTCTCTACCCTAAACACCCACTAATTACCCATCAATCACCCCCTGTCACTGCTACCCATCAGATTAGACCCCTATCTGCCCCTATGGCACTCAATCACCCGCCCACACCCTCAGAACGCCCTCAGACCCCAGCCCTGATCACCTCGACAGTGCATTGCTTGCATCTATTCCCCCCTCTAATCACACCTTGAGACACCCATCAATCACCTCCTGTCACCCCCTAGCACACCTACCCATCAGATCAGGCCCTAATTTGCCCCGTGTGGGCTCCTGATCACTCGGCCAAACCCTGCAGTAAAGGTAACCATACATCAGATGACTAGGTGGATGATCGACCATCCAATAATATTATTATAATCGAATTGGATGAAAATCTGTGGCGTATTCTCCCCTAATGTTAAATGTTCCCCCACTGCCCAGTGCAAGTGATACATTACCTCTCCGTATCCTCCCCTGCTCTGTTCTCCTGACACTTGCGACCCATGTGGTTGCCTAGTAAGGACGCGCGTCTGATGTCAGATGTCACACACGCGGGCATGTTACTAGGCAACCACGTGGAGCATGCGTGTACGGAGAATGGAGGAAGCCAGGAGCCAGCAGAGGACAAGCAGCAGGCACGGCGGAGAGGTAATGTATAACTTGCAATTGGGGGGGGGGGACATTTAACATTACGGGGGATATAGTATCACAAGCGAGGTGGCCAGATGCGGCGTCACAAGGCCAATTCGTGATCAATTTCAGCAATGTTACAGTGGCATTTCAGTATGAAATTGAACGATGATTGGCCTCAGTGTATGGCCAGCTGGTCAATCTCTCTCTAATCAGATTCGGTTACAGAGAGATTTGTATTTTGGTCGGCTCATCATCACTAGATATATGGTTGCCTTAACCATGGCCAATTTGTTTGTCAAGAGGTTTGTGGGGTTTTTTTTTGTTTTTTTTTAATTACTAATGTTTTTTTTTGTTTTTTTTTTAATAAAAACACTTCAACCATCTATGTCCATGGTTCCAAACCTTTTTGAAGTCATTAGTAACAAGACTATGTTCTATTTAAAGCGTTGTGGAAGATGTCAGCATTAGAGAATATGTGGGATATTGTGAAGAGAAAGCTGAGAGACGCAAGACCCAACACTCTGGATGAGCTTAAAGGGGAACTTCAGCCTAAAAAAATATACTGCCATTAAGTTACATTAGTTATGTTAATTATAATAGATAGGTAATACAATCTCTTACCCACCCTAAAAGAAAAGGCAAATGTTTGTGATTCATGGGGGCTGCCATCTTTGTCATGGGGGCAGCCATCTTTTTGGTTTTAAGGAGGTGACAAGGAGCAGGAGACAGTTCCAACTGTCCTGTGTCCTGATAACCCCTCCCAGCTGCACACACTAGGCTTCAAATGTCAAATTCAAAATGTAAGAAAAAAAAAATTTGCACCAAAACAGCAGAACGAGAGCAACAACATCAGAAATCCCATCATGCTTTGCACAGCATCAGGGGAAACATGCCCGGGCAGTTTTCTTCTGTGCAGCTAAAAATGAGACTTGTATAAGAGAAACAAAGTTCTGATGCTGTGAAACTGTTAAAGAAACACCAGGCCTTTTCAGTGCTACTGAGTCTATTTTTAGTCTGGAGGTTAACTTTAAGGCCGCTATCAAAGCATCCTGGGCCTCCATAATACCTGAGCAGTGCCACAGGCTGATTGCCTCAATGCCACGCTGCATTGAAGCAGTCATTTCTGCAAAAGGATTCCCGACCAAGTATTGAGTGCATAACTGAACATAATTATTTGAAGGTTGCCTTTTTTTGTTTTAAAAACACTTTTCTTTTATTGGTCGGATGAAATATGCTAATTTTTGGAGATAGGAATTTTGGGTTTTCATGAGCTGTATGCCAAAATCATCAATATTAAAACAATAAAAGGCTTGAACTACTTCAGTTGTGTGTAATGAATCTAAAATATATGAAAGTCTAATGTTTATCAGTACATTACAGAAAATAATGAACTTTATCACAATATGCCAATTTTTAGAGAAGGACCTGTACAGTGAGAAACCGGCCTGAAAATAATGAAATGCTGTGCATCAAGTTTGTTATCAAATGACGTATAGGTGACTTAACGTAATCAAAATGAGGTGTGGAATAAATTTTGATGCGTCTTTCAGCTCGGACCCCTGTCACCTAAAAAAAAGGAAGGGAAAAACGCAATCCTACATCCCCATAAAAAAAAAAAAAAATTAAGTATAGGCCATAAATTATTGTTACCTTGCGTTTGAAATATGTTGCCATGAGGGTGTATTACTGTTATTTTTGCAATAAAGGGTTTGTAATTATTAATAGATTACAATGAGGGAGAAAAACACAACATGGAAAAAAATACACCTTTATTTCTAAATACAATAATGTCATTGTACTAGTAACATAACCAGGACAAATGGGCAAACAACATGTGTGAGTTTTATCTACAATAGCATTGTTTAATGAAGACATTGTCATTCGTCAATTTCACCCCTTTAAAATGCATAGAAAATAGTAAAAAAAAAACAAAAAAAAAAACACACCACAAAAACCCTAATTTGGCCCTAAAAAACAAAAACAAGACATAGATCATTTAGGTATGATAAGTACCATAGTTGGGCGAATGAATGAAAGCAGCGCTGCAATGTGAACAATAAAGTAAATATGTAATGTTCACTAAGGAGATGAAAAATTAAAGGAACGTGCCCAAAAGAGTATCCAAAGAAAATGGCTCCTTTAGTGTTAACTATCCCACTGACCGAAACTGGTTTTAAATTAATAGGCAAATTTGCATGCAAAAACATGCATGCAATTTGACAAATGTTAACACTGCCTAAAGCACAGGTGTGGAGCTCCAGTCCTCGGGGGTGTAAGATCCACTGGCTACTCATGGCGGCGGAACGCAGAGACCCACGCTGAGGCGCAAGCCTCTGGGTCTCGGCCTGTCTCTGCCATCACTGGAGCGCATGGCGCTCAGCTCCCATTGGATAAGCGGCGGACGCGCTCTCCATATGCGCTCCGCCGCTGTAAACAATGGCCTCGATTCATAAAGCATTCCCGCATTCGGAAATGCTGAAAACGGCTCACTTTACCGACCACACAGCAGAATCTTTATTCATAAAGGCTTTTTCCGCATGAAAAGCCGACATTCGCGAGCAGAGTGATAAATCACCGCCTTGCGCTGTGATTATCATAGCAAAAGTAACAAGTAGTCAATTCATAAAGATTAGAGGTAGCGGTATGCGGACGGGTATTACCGCTACCTCTGGTGTGGCGAGAAGCGTGCGGAATACAGTGCAGTGAATGGGACAGACCTCCCAAGCAGCTGCAGAGAGAACACCGCACGGAGGGATTCCGCCTGCTTCTCCTGTTTCCGCATGCGTAGGACAGCCTAACGCCTGCCTACAGCGGAATATCTCCGCACGCCTGTCACATCTAGCTACATTTTTATGAATTACCACCCTGAAGGCGGAAATACCGACAGCGGTGTTTCCCCGCTCGACTTTCCCCGCTCGACAGCACTTTTATGAATCGAGGCCAATGAGTTTGGTTATATGTCAGTCATATGGGCATACAGTCTGACTCATAGCAGGTGACTGTACTGAGATGATCAGCAAGAAATGAGAGGTTAGGATGAGTCCCCAGCTTGGAGAAAGTCCTGAATGTAGAGCAGGTGACATCTATAGTGTAGTTCCAGCACTGTGAGGCCACGTCATTGCTGCTGCTCTAATAAGATGTGCTTCCAGGAGACTTGTGCTTGTTTCCCCGTAGCTTCATAAGCTGTCTGACTGTAACTTTCCTCCTGACATGACTAAGGACGCTTTCCCGTGTGACTTCTCTGAAGTTTAATAAAACTAGCTATCTGACTGAAACATTTCCCACACTCTGAACACAAATAAGGACGCTCTCTGTGTCTCCTGTGATGTCTAAGAAATACAAATTTCTGACAACCATTTCATGTATTCAGAACATGTAAAAGGACGCTCATCCATGATTTTTCTGATGTGTAGTAAGATTACCTTTCTGGCTGAAACATTTCCCACACTCTGGACATGAATAAGGACGCTCTCCTTTGTGATGGCTAAGAAAAATAAATTTACAAATGAAACATTTCCCACATACAGAACATGAATAAGGACGCTCTGCTGTGTGACTTCTCTGATGTATAATAAGACTACCTTTCTGCGTGAAACATTTCCCACACTCTGCATATGAATGTGGACGCTCTCCTGTGTGACTTCTCTGACTTCTAAGACTACCTTTCTGCGTGAAAAATTCCCCACACTCTGCATATGAATGTGGACGCTCTCCTGTGTGACTTCTCTGATGTATAATAAGACTACCTTTCTGCATGAAACATTTACCACACCTGCATATGAATGTGGACGCTTTCCTGTGTGAATTCTGATGTTTAATAACATTTGATTTGACACAGGAAATTTTCCACATTCGTCACATGGATAAGAACGCTTTCCTGCGTGATTTCTTAGATTTCTAACAAGATCAGATTTCTGACTGAAGCATTTCCCACACTTTGCACATGAGAAAGGACGCTATCCTGTGTGAATTCTGTGATGTGTACGTAGACCAGTTTTTAAACAAGAACGTTTCCCACACTCAGAAGATAAAAAAGGATGTGTCTTTGAGCTAACAGGATGTGATCTATCAGAAGATTTGTCCTCATGGTGACGTCTGCTGTGTATATTTTCTGCAATGGAGTTTCCTGCTGGTAAATGTAGTGCGGCACCATTATCGTCTGCGCCATAATCTGTTGGAGAAATAATAACAGAGAACAGTCATTGTCCTGTCAGCAGTCGTGTGTGTTGCTGTAGCAGTTACAAATAATAAAAACCAGATCACACACAAACTCAATAGATAAAAATATAAAACCAAGAAAAAAAAACACAGCGACCCACCCATAAGATCCAATGTTATAGAAACAATCACATCAATCAATCCAGTTCAACAATAGAGCAGATGCCTCCCGCCTTGCAGCACATGTAATGTACAGACTGGGAGCCCCAATACACAGCAAGGTTCCACATAGCATCACAGATATACCACCCAACACATACCAGTATAGATACATAAATGTAAGTGCTGCAGGGTTAAAGCGGTGGCTGCTGCTGGCATAGTAGTGACACAGTGGTGGCTGCTGCTAGAACATTAGGGGCACCGGGGTAGCTGATGCCGGCACATTAGGGGCACTGGGGTGAAAGTCGCTGGCACATTAGGGGCACTGGGGTAGCTAATGCCGGCACACTAGGGGCACTGGGGTGGCTGATGCTGGCACATACAGGGACAGTGCCAGGGACATTGCTGCCAGTCACATACAGGGACAGAGCCAGGGACAATGCTGCCAGTCACATACAGGGACAGTGCCAGGGACAATGCTGCCAGTCACATACAGGGACAGTGCCAGGGACAATGCTGCCAGTCACATACAGGGACAGTGCCAGGGACAATGCTGCCAGTCACATACAGGGACAGTGCCCGGGACAATGCTGCCAGTCATATACAGGGACAGTGCCCGGGACAATGCTGCCAGTCACATACAGGACAGTGCCTGGGACAATGCTGCCAGTCACATACAGGGACAGTGCCAGGGACAATGCTGCCAGTCACATACAGGAACAGTGCCCGGGACAATGCTGCCAGTCACATACAGGGACAGTGCCAGGGACAATGCTGCCAGTCATATACAGGGACAGTGCCAGGGACAATGCTGCCAGTCACATACAGGGACAGTGCCAGGGACAATGCTGCCAGTCACATACAGGGACAGTGCCCGGGACAATGCTGCCAGTCACATACAGGGACAGTGCCCGGGACAATGCTGCCAGTCACATACAGGGCCAGTGCCCGGGACAATGCTGCCAGTCACATACAGGGCCAGTGCCCGGGACAATGCTGCCAGTCATATACAGGGACAGTGCCCGGGACAATGCTGCCAGTCACATACAGGGACAGTGCCCAGGACAATGCTGCCAGTCACATACAGGGACAGTGCCAGGGACAATGCTGCCAGTCACATACAGGGACAGTGCCCGGGACAATGCTGCCAGTCACATACAGGGACAGTGCCAGGGACAATGCTGCCAGTCATATACAGGGCCAGTGCCCGGGACAATGCCGCCAGTCACATACAGGACAGTGCCCGGGACAATGCCGCCAGTCACATACAGGACAGTGCCCGGGACAATGCCGCCAGTCACATACAGGGACAGTGCCAGGGACAATGCTGCCAGTCATATACAGGACAGTGCCCGGGACAATGCTGCCAGTCACATACAGGGACAGTGCCCGGGACAATCCTGCCACTCACATACAGGGACAGTGCCCGGGACAATGCTGCCAGTCACATACAGGGACAGTGCCCAGGACAATGCTGCCAGTCACATACAGGGACAGTGCCAGGGACAATGCTGCCAGTCATATACAGGGACAGTGCCAGGGACAATGCTGCCAGTCACAAACAGGGACAGTGCCCGGGACAATGCTGCCAGTCACATACAGGGACAGTGCCAGGGACAATGCTGCCAGTCACATACAGGGACAGTGCCAGGGACAATGCTGCCAGTCACATACAGGGACAGTGCCAGGGACAATGCTGCCAGTCACATACAGGGACAGTGCCCGGGACAATGCTGCCAGTCACATACAGGACAGTGCCTGGGACAATGCTGCCAGTCACATACAGGGACAGTGCCAGGGACAATGCTGCCAGTCACATACAGGGACAGTGCCCGGGACAATGCTGCCAGTCACATACAGGGACAGTGCCAGGGACAATGCTGCCAGTCATATACAGGGACAGTGCCAGGGACAATGCTGCCAGTCACATACAGGGACAGTGCCAGGGACAATGCTGCCAGTCACATACAGGGACAGTGCCCGGGACAATGCTGCCAGTCACATACAGGGACAGTGCCCAGGACAATGCTGCCAGTCACATACAGGGCCAGTGCCCGGGACAATGCTGCCAGTCACATACAGGGCCAGTGCCCGGGACAATGCTGCCAGTCATATACAGGGACAGTGCCCGGGACAATGCTGCCAGTCACATACAGGGACAGTGCCCAGGACAATGCTGCCAGTCACATACAGGGACAGTGCCAGGGACAATGCTGCCAGTCACATACAGGGACAGTGCCCAGGACAATGCTGCCAGTCACATACAGGGACAGTGCCCGGGACAATGCTGCCAGTCATATACAGGGACAGTGCCAGGGACAATGCTGCCAGTCACAAACAGGGACAGTGCCCGGGACAATGCTGCCAGTCACATACAGGGACAGTGCCAGGGACAATGCTGCCAGTCACATACAGGGACAGTGCCCAGGACAATGCTGCCAGTCACATACAGGGACAGTGCCAGGGACAATGCTGCCAGTCATATACAGGGACAGTGCCAGGGACAATGCTGCCAGTCACAAACAGGGACAGTGCCCGGGACAATGCTGCCAGTCACATACAGGGACAGTGCCAGGGACAATGCTGCCAGTCACATACAGGGACAGAGCCAGGGACAACGCTGCCAGTCACATACAGGGACAGCGCCAGGGACAATGCTGCCAGTCATATACAGGGACAGTGCCCGGGACAATGCTGCCAGTCACATACAGGGACAGTGCCCGGGACAATGCTGCCAGTCACATACAGGGACAGTGCCAGGGACAATGCTGCCAGTCATATACAGGGCCAGTGCCCGGGACAATGCTGCCAGTCACATACAGGACAGTGCCCGGGACAATGCCGCCAGTCACATACAGGACAGTGCCCGGGACAATGCCGCCAGTCACATACAGGGACAGTGCCAGGGACAATGCTGCCAGTCATATACAGGACAGTGCCCGGGACAATGCTGCCAGTCACATACAGGGACAGTGCCCGGGACAATCCTGCCACTCACATACAGGGACAGTGCCTGGGACAATGCTGCCAGTCACATACAGGGACAGAGCCAGGGACAATGCTGCCAGTCACATACAGGGACAGTGCCAGGGACAATGCTGCCAGTCACATAGAGGGACAGTGCCCGGGACAATGCTGCCAGTCACATACAGGGACAGTGCCAGGGACAATGCTGCCAGTCATATACAGGACAGTGCCCGGGACAATGCTGCCAGTCACATACAGGGACAGTGCCCGGGACAATCCTGCCAGTCACATACAGGGACAGTGCCCGGGACAATGCTGCCAGTCACATACAGGGACAGTGCCTGGGACAATGCTGCCAGTCACATACAGGGACAGTGCCCGGGACAATGCTGCCAGTCACATAGAGGGACAGTGCCCGGGACAATGCTGCCAGTCACATAGAGGGACAGTGCCTGGGACAATGCTGCCAGTCACATACAGGGACAGTGCCCGGGACAATGCTGCCAGTCACATAGAGGGACAGTGCCCGGGACAATGCTGCCAGTCACATAGAGGGACAGTGCCTGGGACAATGCTGCCAGTCACATAGAGGGACAGTGCCCGGGACAATGCTGCCAGTCACATAGAGGGACAGTGCCTGGGACAATGCTGCACGTCACAAACAGGGACAGTGCCAGGGACAATGCTGCCAGTCATATACAGGGACAGTGCCAGGGACAATGCTGCACGTCACAAACAGGGACAGTGCCAGGGACAATGCTGCATGTCACAAACAGGGACAGTGCCCGGGACAATGCTGCCAGTCACATACAGGGACAGTGCCCGGGACAATGCTGCCAGTCACATACAGGGACAGTGCCAGGGACAATGCTGCCAGTCATATACAGGGACAGTGCCAGGGACAATGCTGCCAGTCACATACAGGGACAGTGCCCGGGACAATTCTGCCAGTCACATACAGGGACAGTGCCAGGGACAATGCTGCCAGTCACAAACAGGGACAGTGCCTGGGACAATGCTGCCACTCACATACAGGGACAGTGCCAGGGACAATGCTGCCAGTCACATACAGGGACAGTGCCAGGGACAATGCTGCCAGTCACATACAGGGACAGTGCCAGGGACAATGCTGCCAGTCATATACAGGGACAGTGCCAGGGACAATGCTGCCAGTCACATACAGGGACAGTGCCCGGGACAATCCTGCCACTCACATACAGGGACAGTGCCAGGGACAATGCTGCCAGTCACATACAGGGACAGTGCCCAGGACAATGCTGCCAGTCACATACAGGGACAGTGCCAGGGACAATGCTGCCAGTCATATACAGGGACAGTGCCAGGGACAATGCTGCCAGTCACATACAGGGACAGTGCCCGGGACAATTCTGCCAGTCACATACAGGGACAGTGCCAGGGACAATGCTGCCAGTCACAAACAGGGACAGTGCCAGGGACAATGCTGCCACTCACATACAGGGACAGTGCCAGGGACAATGCTGCCAGTCACATACAGGGACAGTGCCAGGGACAATGCTGCCAGTCACATACAGGGACAGTGCCAGGGACAATGCTGCCAGTCATATACAGGGACAGTGCCAGGGACAATGCTGCCAGTCACATACAGGGACAGTGCCCGGGACAATCCTGCCACTCACATACAGGGACAGTGCCAGGGACAATGCTGCCAGTCACATACAGGGACAGTGCCCGGGACAATGCTGCCACTCACATACAGGGACAGTGCCCGGGACAATGCTGTCAGTCACATACAGGACAGTGCCCGGGACAATGCTGCCAGTCACATACAGGGACAGTGCCCGGGACAATGCTGCCAGTCACATACAGGACAGTGCCCGGGACAATGCTGCCAGTCACATACAGGACAGTGCCCAGGACAATGCCGCCAGTCACATATAGGGACAGTGCCAGGGACAATGCTGCCAGTCACAAACAGGGACAGTGCCAGGGACAATGCTGCCAGTCATATACAGGGACAGTGCCAGGGACAATGCTGCCAGTCACATACAGGGACAGTGCCCGGGACAATCCTGCCACTCACATACAGGGACAGTGCCAGGGACAATGCTGCCAGTCACATACAGGGACAGTGCCCGGGACAATGCTGCCACTCACATACAGGGACAGTGCCCGGGACAATGCTGCCAGTCACATAGAGGGACAGTGCCAGGGACAATGCTGCCAGTCACATACAGGGACAGTGCCCGGGACAATGCTGCCAGTTACATACAGGACAGTGCCTGGGACAATGCTGCACGTCACAAACAGGGACAGTGCCAGGGACAATGCTGCCAGTCACATACAGGGACAGTGCCAGGGACAATGCTGCCAGTCATATACAGGGACAGTGCCAGGGACAATGTTGCACGTCACAAACAGGGACAGTGCCAGGGACAATGCTGCCAGTCACATACAGGGACAGTGCCAGGGACAATGCTGCCAGTCATATACAGGGACAGTGCCAGGGACAATGCTGCACGTCACAAACAAGGACAGTGCCAGGGACAATGCTGCCAGTCACATACAGGGACAGAGCCAGGGACAATGCTACACGTCACAAACAGGGACAGTGCCAGGGACAATGCTGCCAGTCACATACAGGGACAGTGCCAGGGACAATGCTGCCAGTCACAAACAGGGACAGTGCCAGGGACAATGCTGCCAGTCACATACAGGGACAGTGCCAGGGACAATGCTGCCAGTCACAAACAGGGACAGTGCCAGGGACAATGCTGCCAGTCACATACAGGGACAGTGCCCGGGACAATGATGCCAGTCACATACAGGGACAGTGCCCGGGACAATGCTGCCAGTCACATACAGGACAGTGCCTGGGACAATGCTGCACGTCACAAACAGGGACAATGCTGCCAGTCATATACAGGGACAGTGCCAGGGACAATGCTGCACGTCACAAACAGGGACAGTGCCAGGGACAATGCTGCCAGTCACAAACAGGGACAGTGCCAGGGACAATGCTGCCAGTCACATACAGGGACAGTGCCCGGGACAATGCTGCCAGTCACAAACAGGGACAGTGCCAGGGACAATGCTGCCAGTCACATACAGGGACAGTGCCCAGGACAATGCTGCCAGTCACATACAGGGACAGTGCCAGGGACAATGCTGCCAGTCATATACAGGGACAGTGCCAGGGACAATGCTGCCAGTCATATACAGGGACAGTGACAGGGACAATGCTGCCAGTCACATACAGGGACAGTGCCAGGGACAATGCTGCCAGTCACATACAGGGACAGTGCCTGGGACAATGCTGCACGTCACAAACAGGGACAGTGCCTGGGACAATGCTGCCAGTCACATACAGGGTCAGTGCCAGGGACAATGCTGCCAGTCATATACAGGGACAGTGCCCAGGACAATGCTGCCAGTCACATACAGGGACAGTGCCCGGGACAATGCTGCCAGTAACATACAGGGACAGTGCCCGGGACAATATTGCCAATCACAAACTGGGACAGTGCCAGGGACAATGCTGCCAGTCACATACAGGGACAGTGCCCGGGACAATATTGCCAATCACAAACTGGGACAGTGCCAGGGACAATGCTGCCAGTCACATACAGGGACAGTGCCAGGGACAATGCTGCCAGTCACATACAGGGACAGTGCCAGGGACAATGCTGCCAGTCACATACAGGGACAGTGCCAGGGACAATGCTGCCAGTCACATACAGGGACAGTGCCAGGGACAATGCTGCCAGTCACATACAGGGACAGTGCCAGGGACAATGCTGCCAGTCACATACAGGGACAGTGCCAGGGACAATGCTGCCAGTCACATACAGGGACAGTGCCAGGGGCGAGCGATTGTTAGTGGAAAAGAGAGCTAAGACCATCACAGTGACAGTGACTGACAGGCACAACATAGTACTCACGTTATGTGCTCTATAGTGACCTCCTCCACCACACAGGAAGCACTCTGCAGCCAGCCAATACAATACGGCAGGAAGTACAATATACAGGAAGCACTATGTATCCAGGCTGTGGAGCTCTAGGGCAGCTTAAAAATACTGCATCTGCGCATGTGCTAAGACATGTCACGTGATGCAGTGTAATTCTAAACGATGTTGATACTGAGCATGCGCGGCAGCGTAATCCTTAGGGCAGCGCAATCAGACACAACACCGGGCATCACAAGTTACATTGTAACATCCGCGTTAATTCAAGGAGGGACTTTGTATGATTTGTCCCTTGCCAGATCGTACGTCAGCACGCATGACGTTTCAGCGTATCGGAGCATGCCTGCTGCAGTTACCTTCCCGCTGTTTATGATTCTTTGCGGACCGCGGAGCCTGCCTCCTCTGTAATATACTGTGCACAGGCTACCTTCAATGTGGTGAGACCCTTTGATTTCAAGCAACAATACTAACATGCACTGCATTTTACTCCCCGCAGCACGTGCTAGTAATCAAGGGGTTATTGGCTGATTGTGAAACGCTGCAGGACTGCTTTCTGTGTGCTAATGCAGAATCATCCTGATCGTTCGTTTATTGCTTTTTTGCTCTGGATATTGCTTGCTAGTATATCTGCCCACTGGACTGGTTGATGCGCAAGTTGCTCTCTGGCCAGTTGCTCTATTTCTCTGTGGCTACTGGCTAAGACATCGGTGTGTGTGTGACTGCGTCTATGCGTGTGTTGAATGGGGGTGGTACGGTACCTCTCAGCAGTTTGTGTCTGGGGGAGGGGGGGGGTGCTGCTGCTGCTGGTGGCCTGACTCGTAATTGTATACAAGCAAGAGGGGGGGAGGGGGGCGGTGCTTGACCAGTACTTTTTACTACAAAAAAAACGAACCACATATCAGTAGCTAAATATTGGCTGTACATTACATATGCATTTCACTGTCCACTTTTGGATTTCACAGAATTTTTATATAGTATTTGCAGAGATTGATGCTCCTGACAGTTCATGGCATGTTCCATCTTTGACTGTCTTGTCTGAAGCCAATTGTGATGTAATATCCTCCCATACCCTGCTTCATGATTGATTATTCTTTAGCCCTCTCAAGTCCCAGCCCTCAGACACTCCCACCAGTCTCTGGTCTAACAGGGGCATATTGTCTGTCACTCAGCCTGGGAGCGATCATGTTGGGGGGGGGGGGGGGGGGGGAGCTGTTGCGTGTGATCTCGCTGTCATTTTGGGGCTTGGCGGCGCGGACTATCATGTTGTCAGTTTTTGTTTGGTGGGAGGGGGGGCGATCTCGTTGTCAGGCTGGGTGGGGGGGTGCGGCTGAACGCGCTGTCAGTCTGCGGGCCGGGGGGGGTGGGGGTGTGCTGGCGATCGCGTGGTCAGTCGTGGGGGGGTTGAGCGGGCGATCGCGCTGTCAGTCTGGGTGGGGGACTGGTGCGGGCGATCGCGCTGCCAGTCTGGGTGGGTAGGGGACTGGTGTGGCTGCGGGCAATCATGGTGGGGGTGGGTTGGGATGCGGGTGATCATGATCTCATTCTTAGGGGGTTGTGGGCGATCATGTCATCTGTGAGGGGGTGGGGTTATTAGGGTGGGTGCGGGCGATCATGATGCCATTTGCGGGGTGGGGGGCGGGGCTGCGGGCGATCATGTCAGTCGCAGGGGGGGGGGGAGAGCTGCGGGCGATCATGTCAGTTGTGGGGGCAGGAGCTGCGGGCGATCATGTCAGTCGCGGGGGGATGTGGTGCGGGCGATCATGTCGGGGGGGGGGGGGGTCGCGGGCGATCATGATGTCATTCCCGGGGGGGGTGCAGGCTGTCATGTCAATCGCGGGGGGGGGGGATGGGTTGCGGGCGATCATGATGTCATTCGTGGGGGGCGTGCGGGTGAAGGGAACGTCACAGCCAATCAGTCCCGCCCACAGAGCCCTCCTGAGGCAGATAAAAACAATTGCGTGGATGGGGAAGGAGGGAGAGAGGAAGTAAATAATTAGGGCGGGATAGGGAAATGAAGGGGAGGACCAGGGAGGGCAGTGGAGAGAAAAAAACCCTCCCAGCATGCTCTGCAGTATCTGTTATAACAAGGAGAGAAAAGAAGGTATCCAGGAGCAACTCGCCATATAAAACTTAATGCTTTAATGCATATCTTCCAATAAAAACATCAGGAATAAAAGACGTTCATGCAGCAATACTTAGTCAGGAGGTAGTACAATAGGTGCGGAGGTAGGTCGACGATCGTTTCGCCCCTTTATGAGGGCTTTCTCGAGACCATCCTGGATACCTTCTTTTTTCTCCTTGTTATGAAAATAAGCTGCTTTCATCTGGATGTTGCACCGCTGGTTTATAGTGGATAGTGAAGTTCCTAGGCATTGGTGTGCACTCGCTCTGCAACTCTTTCTTGATGCAGTATCTGTTATGCGGCCTCCTTAGCAGCCTGGGAATAAAGATGATTACTATACAGCCAACAACAAAGGAAGAGAGATTTTTAACTTCAGTATTGCCTTTTTGGCTTCCTTCCAAACTGTTTAACACAGGAGAATAGAGATTTAAATTAGCTTTTTTTTGCCTGCTCTTTAAGGGCCTGAGCCCACTAACGCAGTTGTGTCCGCTTTTCAGCATCTGTAACATTGATGTGTAACTGAAAAGCGGACACAACTGCATCAGTGGGCTCTGGCCCTTACAGTTTTAGGCCAGGGGCCCAATGGAGTGATTTTAGCTGCAGTTTGGGACCGCTGGTGATCACAGAAAATGCTATGCTGATGAAAGTGAATGGTGGTGAACCCACAGGAGCAAGTGCAATTTAGGTAAATTGCAGTGGTGTAGCTAAGGAGCTATGGGCCCCCATGCAAGTTTTACATTGCCCCCCCCCCCCCCCCAGCACTCTATTCATAACAATTGATGCGGGGCACCAAAACCTGCGGTACTATTCTGTTAGCCTGCGGTACTATTCCCCCTCCAGGTTGCCATGGATAGTAGGGAAAGATGTAACTCTGCTGCCAGCGATCGCTGGCGTTTTAGCGCCACCTAGTGGTTGTGCCCGGCTAACGGAAAAGAACCAAACCTGCCAATGCAATTACAGTGTCAGGTGCAAGAAGGGAATGGGGAACACTTTGTTAATGATTACCACTATTCAAAGTATCTATAGAAGTGATTATGAGCACAGGACCAATAGAGAGCAAATGTTGCAGTTGAGGGAGGGCCCCTCTGGCCCAAGGGCACCGATGCAGTAGCAAAATCTGCACTCCCTATTGCTACTCCCCGGTAAATTGTGATTGCGGGTCTTGCAGCATAGGATCTGGAGTCCACAACAGATCACCAATCGCTGTAACAAAAAATTTGCTTGCATTTGCTACGGCAATTCCCACCACAGCGTTCAGAAGCACTGTACAATCTACTGCATTGCTTGCACCTCCCCCTGGTCAATTTCCACTGGCTTCCAGAATTTAGCCACATCCCCTACCACAAGATGTCAGAGGTGCTTCTCTATCTCCAAATAGAGCACCATTCATGACCTTTCGTGCTAGGGGGCAGAGCTACACATTATAAGCCATAACTACAGTTGTTTGCAAAAGTATTCGGCCCCCTTGAAGTTTTCCACATTTTGTCATTACTGCCACAAACCTGAATCAATTTCATTGGAATTCCACATGAAAGACCAACACAAAGTGGTGTACACGTGAGAAATAGAACGAAAATCATACATGATTCCAAACATTTTTTACAAATAACTGAAAAGTTGGGTGTGCGTAATTATTCAGCCCCTCTTTGGTCTGAGTGCAGTCAGTTGCCCATAGACATTGCCTGATGAGTGCTAATGACTAGATAGAGTGCACCTGTGTGTAATCTAATGTCTGTACAAATACAGGTGCTCTGTGACAGCCTCAGAGGTTATCTAAGAGAATATTGGAAGCAACAACACCATGAAGTCCAAAGAACACACCAGACAGGTCAGGGATAAAGTTATTGAGAAATTTAAAGCAGGCTTGGGCTACAAAAAGATTTCCAAAGCCTTGAACATCCCACGGAGCATTGTTCAAGCGATCATTCAGAAATGGAAGGAGTATGGCACAACTTTAAACCTACCAAGACAAGGCTGTCCAACTAAACTCACAGGCTGAACAAGGAGAGCGCTGATCAGAAATGCAGTCAAGAGGCCCATGGTGACTCTGGACGAGCTGCAGGGATCTACAGCTCAAGGTGGGGGAATTTGTCCATAAGGCAACTATTAGTCATGCACTGCACAAAGTTGGCCTTTATGGAAGAGTGTCAAGAAGAAAGGCATTGTTAACAAAAGCATAAGAAGTCCCGTTTGCATTTTGCCACAAGCCATGTGGGGGACACAGCAAACATGTGGAAAAAGGTGCTCTGGTCAGATGAGACCAAAATGGAACTTTTTGACCAAAATGCAAAACGCTATGTGTGGCGGAAAACTAACATTGCACATCACTCTGAACACACCATCTCCACTGTCAAATATGGTGGTGGCAGCATCATGCTCAGGGGGTGCATCTCTTCAGCAGGGACAGGGAAGCTGGTCAGAGTTGATGGGAAGATGGATGGAGCCAAATACAGGGTAATCTTGGAAGAAAAACCTCTTGGAATCTGCAAAAGACTTGAGACTGGGGCGGAGGTTCACCTTCCAGCAGGACAACAACCCTAAACATAAAGCCAGGGCAACAATGGAATGGTTTAAAACAAAACATATCCATGTGTTAGAAAGGCCATTCAAAGTCCAGATCTAAATCCAATCGAGAATATGTGGAAAGATCTGAAAACTGCTGTTCACAAACGCTGTCCATCTAATCTGACTGAGCTGGAGCTGTTTCGCAAAGAAGAATGAGGAAGGATTTCAGTCTCTAGATGTGCAAAGCTGGTATAGACATACCCTAAAGGAATGGCAGCTGTAATTGCAGCAAAAGGTGGTTCTACAAAGTATTGACTCGGGGCCGAATAATTACGCACACCCCACTTTGCAGTTATTGATTTGTAAAAAATATTTGGAATCCTGTATGATTTTCGTTCCACTTCTCACATGTACACCACTTTGTATTGGTCTTTCACGTGGAATTCCAATAAAATCGATTCATGTTTGTGGCAGTAATATGACAAAATGTGGAAACCTTCAAGGGGGGCTGAATACTTTTGCAAACAACTGTAGTTATGGCTTATAATGTGTAGCTCTGCCCCCTAGCACGAAAGGTCATGAATGGTGCTCTATTTGGAGATAGAGAAGCACCTCTGACATCTTGTGGTAGGGGATG
The DNA here is from genome assembly GCF_040937935.1 of Hyperolius riggenbachi. Lineage (NCBI taxonomy): Eukaryota > Metazoa > Chordata > Amphibia > Anura > Hyperoliidae > Hyperolius > Hyperolius riggenbachi. Next base: position 227,280,293 of record NC_090649.1, read on the forward strand.
TGGCTAAATTCTGGAAGCCAGTGGAAATTGACCAGGGGGAGGTGCAAGCAATGCAGTAGATTGTACAGTGCTTCTGAACGCTGTGGTGGGAATTGCTGTAGCAAATGCAAGCAAATTTTTTTGTTACAGCGATTGGTGATCTGTTGTGGACTCCAGGTCCTATGCAGTGCTTTCTGGTAGTTTTTTGTATTTTGCTGGTCCTGGTAATGTGTGACCATGATCAATATTGAGCTGTAGGGTTTTTTTTTTTGTATAAGCTAGTTACCTATCTCTGCTTAAAGGACACCCACGGTGAAAATAAACAATTGTATTTATCCTTCATCTCCTAAAACTGTTTTTTTTAAGATATTCTACCGTTCTATTTTATATTTAAATCTACTTTTTAAGTTTACTATTGTTTTTTGCTCAATGAAACATTCATGACCACGCCCCCTTGAGAAAGCAGAAGCCGGCGAAACGTCAGGGGAGCTGTACGCTTTCCTGCATGGGACGCCATGCCGTCCCGACCTCCATCCGGAACCTACACAGGTCTGTAAAAGGGCACCTCCATCGTTGCCGTGCACGCAGTTCGCTCTGCTGACCAACCGCTGCTACTTGGACCTGTGGTTCCATCTACCTGCCCGGTGGACTCCGACGCTGTTTACATCACCGGAGCGACATGTCTCTACCCTCATGGCATAATGTTCCCATCCGATATCATCTGGAGCTGGTGAGATAAGACACTACACATCACTGTTGGTCACATCTCAGGCTGGATGTGACTGGGACTGTCCTGCGAGCTATCTGCATTGCTGCTTTGTCTGTTGTTGCTGCCTGACGCAGAACCAGAAGCTTTTGCTTGCTCACTAAACACGCGGTCTTACTGAAACTGTCCCCTGCATATTGCTGTGCCAATGCAACAAGTGTGCCAAACATTAACAGCTTGGAAGAGTTTCAAGAATTATATTTAAGGCCTCGTTCACGTCATTTAGCGCAGATGGCTGTGCGATGGGAACGCAACGAGTCCGATCGCACGCCATCTGCGCTACTATGCGCTGTGCTGCAGATCCCATTCATTACAATGAATGGTATCTGCGCTGTAATTCCCAAAAATGCATGCAGCACGTGATAGCGCAATCTTGCTGCTGCGCAGCGCATATGACAACTATGAAACTATGATGTCTATGCCCTTCCACCGTTCTTGCGTGTCGCACACTATATGCGCTGCCAAAATGCGCACGGCAGCGCGTATAGTCTGAACGAGCCCTTAGTGTTTCCTCATCAGTTTGGAGGGTTAAGCTCATGATATGAACTATATATATTAAGCTCTACTATCTGCTAGTTATCAGTTGGATCTGAGCCTGTTTTCATCAGACTAGTCCTGTCAAGTTATAAGCCGGCGTATGAGTGTCAGTGTGCTTGGAGTTCTGGATGAATGAGTTGTGACGGGGTGGCCATCCCATGTATCTTTTAGGCTACTTTCACACCAAGACGTTGCGTTTTAGGGGATGTTATGGTCGCATAACGTGCCCCTAACGCAACGCATTGTGGTGTTGGAGGAGGACGTCAGATTGAGCTGCGTTATGCAGCTCTCAAAGCAGCCACTCCAGGTTAGTGATAGGAAGTCCGGATCTTTTTAAGGATTCGGATCATTTGAATCGGATCATGGAAAAGATCGAATCATTTGAATCATTTTACTAGGAAGCGGACTTGGTGAAATGATTGGCAAGACAGGACTTTCCCTGCACTGTACATTCTGTATGTTCCTGTTTCTTCCAGACAGACATCCACTGTGAACCGAATCTTTCATTGTGGTGATCCGGATGATTCGACTCACAAAAATATCCGGATCAAATAAACGATTCTTTCATGATCCGGACAACACTACAGTCCCACCACGAGTCTCCTCAGTGCAGTGAATATTATTTAGCCAAGTGGCTGGCTGCGGAGGAGGAGGGGAGACCTCCTCCTCCAACATTACTGAGCATGTGTAAACAGTCTAACGCTGTTTAGCCCAGTATATCGTACAGCATGCAGCACTTTGTTTAAACGTGCTGTGTTACAATGTAACGCAACGTGTGCACTGTGAACAGGTTGGTTGATTTTACAGTGCTGTGAGTTAGGGCTGGTTACAGACGGACGCTTGTGCAGCGTTTACTGCCAGTGTTCGGGGCTTGGCGTTAAACGCTCCCATTCAAGTGAATGGAGCGTTTGTCCCAAGCTTTCACGCACGTTTACACGAACGCGGCGTTCGAGTCCCGATTTTCCCTGGCGTTCAAGGAGCCCCTGGTAGCTACATGTAGCTTCCAGGGAGCGGTTAACCGCGACGGTTAATGTCCTCCAAGGGCAAGAAAAAACGCGACCGCATCCGAACGCTGCTGAACGCATCACCAACGCAACGCCTCCGAACGTCCATCTGAACCAGCCCTAAGGCTGCGTTACTGGCTGCTGTAACGTGGGACTTTAATGTCTCACTGTGAAACCAGCCTTAATCTTTTTATTACATTTTTGCTCAGTTAACAAAGTTTGATATTGCTTTTCTACATGTTTGTAGTTTTGGAGGCATTTATTACATTATATCATCAGGGGATGTATGTTCCACTATTTAATTAAATTCCCACTGCCAATACTTGATTGTAACATTCATTGAAGTATGCTAGAGCTAAAATCTCTTAACCTTTGACCCTTTATATATCTTCCCTGCTCTCAGAAGCCATTTTCTGCTAGGTAAGTGTTTTATACTTGTAATTATCATTGAGGGGTCACTCTGTAGTCTGACTCATACCTGATGTTTAACTCTTTCAGCCAGAAAAAGAAAAAAAGTAACAGTAATAGTTATTTTTGTGCTAGGCACTGTACATACACATGTCTATCTCATGATGTCAGAAGTCACCTAAGGTATCCTTTAATGGGAACCTGAAGCAAGAGCTATATTATAATACTAGTTGCTTGACATTCTGCTGATCTTTCTGGTCATTAGTGTCTGAACCTCTCAAATGAAGCAAGCATGCAGCTAATATTGTCAGATTTTCGTCTTATAGGATACCCGAAGTGACATGTGACATGATGAGATCAGTGTTCTCCCCAGGCTCTAGTTGTGGTGAGCACCCGGCTGTCATCGGCTCACTTCCTCATCTGCTGTAATCAGAGTTGTGCAGAAAAGCGCCAGCCCTGCATTCTCTCCTCTCACCCCACCCGGCTACTTTTTCATGCCACCCGGCTGGAAACAATTTCTGGGGAGAACACTGTGAGATAGAAATGTGTATGTACAGTGCCTAGCACACAAAATACTGTATATTCCTGCGTATAAGACTACTTTTTAACCCTTGAAAATCTTCTGAAAAGTTGGGGGTCGTCTTATACGCCGGGTGTCATTGATGCCGGGTGATACTCCCTATCATGTTACCGCCTCTCAGATCTCCCTGGTGAGGGAGCGCAATCTATTCTTCCATACTGCTCTGAACAGGTAGACACGGAAAGCTGACCAGTCTACTTAAGGAGAGTTGACCAATGGAACAAGTCAATTGACTATATACTGTTATATACTGGGTAACACATACAGTACAGCACCAGTATCTGTTCATACACAGCACCAGTACATGATATTTTTCTTTTAATTTGGTGTGCGTTGGAAGAGGGGTAGTCTTATACAGGACTGATTCAGCCACTTATGCTGGATCCACACGGTGCGTTCGCGCACTCGATTTCCCGCTCAATTCCCGTCGATTCATTTATTTCCAACATGTCCGATTTGGATTTCGATGGATCGTTAGGTCAATTTGGCATACTTTGCATGCAAATCGACCTAACGATCCATCGAAATCCAAACCGGACATGTTGGAAATAAACGAATCGACGGGAATCAAGCTGGAAATCGAGGTGCGCGAACGCACCGTGCGGATCCAGCATTACATACCTGATATTTAACTCGTTCAGACAGAGAAAGAAAACAAGGAACACAGCATAGTTATTTGTGTGCTAGGCACTGTGCATACCCAAGTCCATCTCATGTCACAGGTCACTTCGGGTATCCTTTAACATCTGATCTGCATGCTTGTTCAGGGTTTATAGCTGACAATCAGTTGCCTGGCTGTCCTGCTGAGTGGGTTGCTGCAGTATACCGTTATGACGATATACCGCAGTTTGCTTGTGCATGATAATCATACCATGCACAATCTGTGTTTACCGTTTTTTTGGGGGAGGGGGGGGGGGGCATAGCGGCGGTGCACGAACAGCAGTGGGGATAAATACTCACTTGCCGGCAGCCAGGTCCGTCTTCCACGCTGTACTGGGCTTCATTCTTCTTCCTGTTCTTGTATCACCTTTCCCTGAAACTGCGCCCCCTGGGCGCTATTACAAGGAGATGACGCAAGCAAGAACAGGAAGTAGACTGAAGTCAGTACACGCGTGAGGATCTGGCTGCTGACAAGTGAGTATTTGTCCCCTTTCCCTTCCCCTGGCTCTCTGTGCTGCGGTCACCTAATTCTAGCTGCACCTATCCCTGGCTACCTATGCTGCAGCCACCTACTACTGGCTACACCTATCCCTGGCTACCTATGCAGCAGCCACCTACCACTGGCTACCTATGCTGCGGCCACCTACCACTGGCTACACCTATCCCTGGCTACCTATGCAGCAGCCACCTACCACTGGCTACCTATGCTGCGGCCACTTACCACTGGCTACACCTATCCCTGGCTACCTATGTTGCAGTCACCTACCACTGGCTACATATAATCCCTTGCTACCTATGCTGCGGCCACCTACCACTGGCTACACCTATCCCTTGCTACTTATGCTGCGGCCACCTACTACTGGCTACACCTATCCCTGGCTACCTATGTTGCAGCCACCTACCACTGGCTACACCTATCCCTTGCTACCTATGCTGCGGCCACCTACCACTGGCTAAACCTATCCCTTGCTACCTATGCTGCGGCCACCTACCACTGGCTAAACCTATCCCTTGCTACCTATGCTGCGGCCACCTACCACTGGCTACACCTATCCCTGGCTACCTATGCTGCGGCCACCTACCACTGGCTAAACCTATCCCTTGCTACCTATGCTGCGGCCACCTACCACTGGCTAAACCTATCCCTTGCTACCTATGCTGCGGCCACCTACCACTGGCTACACCTATCCCTGGCTACCTATGCTGCGGCCACCTACCACTGGCTACCTATGCTGCAGCCACCTACTACTGGCTACACCCATCCCTGGCTACCTATGCTGCGGCCACCTACCACTGGCTACCTATGCTGCAGCCACCTACTACTGGCTACACCCATCCCTGGCTACCTATGCTCGGCCACCTACCACTGGCTACCTATGCTGCAGCCACCTACTACTGGCTACACCTATTCCTGGCTACCTATGCTGCGGCCACCTACTACTGGCTACACCTATCCCTGGCTACCTATACTGCGCCACCTACCACTGGCTACACCTATCTCTAGCTACCTATGTTGCAGCCACCTACTACTGGGTGGGGGGGAGGCACATTATTGAATGCATGGGGGGTCCATAATACCGTATACTGTAATGTATAATACCGTGGTGTTTTGTTTTTATGGTTATTATACCGTGGAATTTCATACCGTTGCAACACTAGTCAGCAGAACAGCCAGACAACTGGTATTGTTTAATATAAAATAAGTCAGCCTCTCACTTCAAGTTCTCTTTAAAGTGGACCAAACTCAGAACTTCCTCTCTGCTCTAAAATATACGCAACAGCATAACCTTTAGCCCTTGTTCACACTAAAAGCGCTTTTTTAAGCGCTTTGTGATTTTAAAAGCTCTTGCTAATGTTATCCTATGAGTGTGTTCACACTGCAGCAAAGTGATTTTGTAAAAATCCCCCATAGCCTTGCATTAGCAAGAGCTTTACAAAATCACCAGTGCTTAAAAAGCTTTTGTAGGGCTGGTGCACACCAAGCGTTTTTGGTAGCATTTTCAAAAACGCTGCGGTTTGTGAAAACGCTTGGCTAATGTATTTCAATGGGATGGTGCACACCGGCGGTTTGCGGTTTTTAGCAAACCACAAAAGTGGCACCTGCCGCATTTTTGCGGTTTGCAGATGCGTTTCTGCCTCAATGTAAAGTATAGGAAAAGCTCAAACCACTCTGAAAAACGCTAGATCAGAGCGGTTTTCCAGACGTTTTTGTTATAGTAGCTATTCAGTAACAGTTTTACTGTAACAATATATGAAATCTGCTACACAAAAAATAGCTCCAAAAAAAATGCTAGGCATGTTTAGAAAACCTCTCTAAACATGCCTAGAATCGCTATGAAAATCTGCTTCAAAAACCTCTAGCGTTTTGAGGATCTGCTAGAGGTTTTTGGTGTGCACTGGGCTGTAGTGTGAACAAGCCCTTAAAGAGACTCTGTAACGTCAAAAAGATCCCCTGGGGGGTACTCACCTCGGGTGGGGGAAGCCTCCGGATCCTAATGAGGCTTCCCACGCCGTCCTCTGTCCCACGGGGGTCTCGCTGCAGCCCTCCGAACAGCCGGCGACAGAGCCGACTGTCAGTTCAATATTTACCTTTGCAGGCTCCAGCGGGGGCGCTGTGGCTGCTCTCGGCTCCGATCTACACGGAAATACCCGATCTCAGTCGGGTCCGCTCTACTGCGCAGGCGCCGGAAACTTGCGCCTGCGCAGTAGAGCAGACCCGACGGCGATCGGGTATTTCCGTGTAGTTCGGAGCCGACAGCCGTCAGAGCGCCTGCGCAGGAGCCAGGAAGGTAAATATTGACGTCATTATTCTCGGAGGGCTGCAGCGAGACCCCTGAGGGACGGAGGACGGCGTGGGAAGCCTCATTATGATCCGGAGGCTTCCCCCCACCCGAGGTGAGTACCCCCCAGGGGATCTTTTGATGTTACAGATCCTCTTTAACCTCCTGAGTGTTGCGCCGCTCAGGAGGTGCTGTTACTTTGTGGCCGGATTTTTTATTTTTAATTGTCCCTAATTGCTGTAAACCCTCTAGCTAGCCTAGTGCTAGCTAGAAGAAGTCTCCGGCACCCCCCGATCCCCGCCGCTCCCCTGATTATATACATTACCTAGCCTAGATCCAGTGATCGGCGCAGCTCCCGGGACAGCTTCGGTCTTCACTATGGGGAGGATCGCATGTGACGTCATGACGTCGCCGACGTCATGCGCAAACCCGATCCTCCCCATAGAGAGACCGGAGCTGCGCCGGGAGGCTGCGCGATCGCTGGATCCAGGGGGGGTAACGTATAAACGGGGGGGATCGGCGGCGATCAAAGGGTGCCCGCCACTTCCACTAGCTAGCCTAGTGCTAGTTAGAGGATTTACAGCAATTGGGGACAAACTATTTATTAAGGGGGACTCCTGGGGCCACAGAGCGGTATGCCTGACACAGTGTCGGATATACCGCTAAGGAGGTTAAAGAAAAACATTTCTTTGTTACAACTGATACAAATCCTGCAATAAATCTGCAGTTTGTCTACTTCCTGCTTTCATGGAACCAGACATGTTGATAACATTCTGTTTTTACCAATTACGTCTCTGCCTTGGAGGGCAGTTGACACAGGGATTAAATTACAACTTGTGAATAGGCACAGATGAGGGGTATTATACAGGCTAAACTTTCTAAATACATACAATATGCATGTCTCTGTTTTCCTTCTGTCCTGTGCAAGAGTTCAGGTCCACTTTAAAGGACATTTGACTAGGGATGATCAATGATATAAAAATTCTTCTGAGTTGATGCAAATATATGCAGTTTGAAAATGGGTTTAAATTGATTGGTCCATTTTCAAACTGCATATATTTGCATACAAATTTGCATCAACTCAGAAGTATTTGCATCTCTTTGATAATCCCTACAACTGACCTGAGAGGGATATGGA